>NC_133666.1:677865045-677948247 GCF_037893015.1 Macrotis lagotis
TCACCAGACAACCCATCCTAGGATACTGTCCATGGACAAATGGCAACCTTGCTTTTTCCTCACTCCTTTGAGGAATGGCACTTGCCCCCCACCTGCTAAGAGGAAAAGAGAAGTCTCTGGAACAATTCATTGTACATAATAGGTATCCCAGGGGCACATGGCACATGGGGAGGGGGGAAGGGGAGGAGAAGGAGGGGAGAGAAGGGGGTGCCACTTTAGACACACCTGCCACAGACACTTAACAAAAGTCATTCTACCTGAACCATCTTCTCTCAGATCCATCTCACCCTGGTCAGACCCCAATCCCTGCATCTGTCCTCTTTCAATAACCTCCTAACCAGTCAGCTGCTCAGAGGTAGCTGGTGGCTTAGCGGATCATGTGTTGGACCTGGAGTAACAGACCTGAGTTCAAATATGGCCTCAGATATTTGCCAGCTGTATGACCCTAAAGAAGTCACTCAGCTTCATTTCATTATCTGTAAAATGAGGGTAATAATGTCATCTACCTCCCAGTCTTCTTGTATATAAAGTAGTGTCTGATGCATAGCACGCTCTTAATAAATATTTGTTTCTTTCCTTTCTTTCTTCCTTCCTTGCATCTCCCTGCTTCAACGTTCTCCTCTCTCTAATCTATTCTCATAGCTGCCAGGGTGATTTTCCAAACCACAGGTCTGAAGTCTCCACAGATCCAATGGTTCCCTATTGCCATTTGGATAGAAGACAAAATTCTTCCTGTTCCCTATTCCATGCTTTTTAGCCCGGGGTCTGTATAAACTGGATCCCCACCTCCAATTCTTAGAAATTCCTGAGCTACCACCAGAGCAGACTCTTTCTATGCTCCCCATCGGCACATTGAAATGATTTTGCAGAAGTAGATAGGTTTCAATAGTGAGAATAAGTAGTTCCCCTAAAGTGAATTCACCCTGCATATTTCCATTGGGCTAGAACCAGTGACCATATTTTACATAATTATAATTTGGAATATATGAATTTGAATTCATATGTTAGGGTTAATTTGCACTCATCTGGACCCAACCATGTTGTCTATTTTCTTCTATAGGTAGATGTTATATTTTCTAATAGAATGTAAGCTTTTTGAGGGCAGGGACTCTTTCATTTTTCCTCTTTTACTTCAAGCTGATCCACAGCAGGCAAGACCTCAACATTGACTTCAGTTGAATGAATGAATGACCTTCATCTCCGAGTAGGATCATAGATTTAGGGGTGGAGATAGGGTTTTTTATTTTGTTTGCTGGACCTCTTAACCACTCTGCTGAAACATTTGGAAGTCTTATTGGAGTTATATTTTTATTTTTTTTGTTTTTGTTTTTTTGGTTTTTTTTAGATTTTTCAAGGCAATGAGGCTAAGTGGCTTGCCCAAGGACACATGGCTAGGTAATTATTCAATGTCTGAGGTCAGATTTGAACCCAGGTACTCCTAACTCCAAGGCTGGTGCTCTATTCACTGGGCCACCTAGCCACCCCAAAAATGTTTATAGAAGCTCTTTTTTTTGGGAGGGGGTGTTTGTTTGTTTGTTTGTTTTGCAAGGCAATGGGGTTAAGTGGCTTGCCCAAGGCCACACAGCTAGGTAATTATTAAGTGTCTGAGGCTGGATTTGAACTCAGGTACTCTTGACTACAGGGCCAGTGCTCTATCCACTGCAACCCCTAGCTGCCCCTTGGAGTTATATTTTTAAATACATAGGGTTACAAAAGAAATTCTTTCTATTCAAATACAATTTTCAAAATCTTTTTATTGATTTATTAGCGATAGAAACTTTTTGTTTATTACCAGTCTGCATTCAGATACCATCTGCTCTCTCTTTGGGATGGATAACATTCTTTATCATAAGTCCATCAGAGAAATTGCTTCATTATTTTTTTTCCCACAGTTGCTATCAAAATCTTTTTAAAAAACAGTTTTGCTGAACTCAGGTGAAGGATCCCTTAATCCTTAATCTCAGAATACTGTCAAAGCAAGGTTTGCTAAAAAAAAAAGCCCCTGAACCTCTCCACTTGAAAGGGGAGCCTTGAAACCTGCCCCCCACCCCAAACCTTCTCTGCCTTGGTCATGTCAGAGAGGAAGGAAAGAAGTTGACTTGGCTTCAAATCCCATGACTTTGGGAAAATTCCAACATCTCTGTGGACCTCAGTTTCCTCAGGTCTCAAATAAAGGGGGCTCTGGGCTAAGGGAGATGTAAGACCCCTTACATCCCATGCTGCTAGAATGGAGCCCTCTGGGCCTGGATGCTCCAGGGCCGCATGGCCCCCAGGGCTGCCAGGTCCCCAGGGCCTCCTCCCCTCTTTCAATTATTCATCAGGTCTCTAGTGGATGTCCATATTTTCCACTTCTCCCTTCTATTTCTCTGCAGAGTTCTTAATTACCTCCCAAGCTGCCGCCACCCAGCAGCTTATCTACGTTATGACTGCTTGACAGGGCTGTAAAACCAGAGATAAACCAAGGCAGGAGGGCCGGCCTCCTTATCAGACCCTGGCTTCAATAATTAACTGGGGAGGGGACATAGAAACAGATAGGAGTTGGAGCCTCTGGCCTGGGGAGAGGGGGCTGGAAATTCTCTCAGAGCAACCTCTTGGACCTTGGGCCTTATCACAATTCACTTTCTTATTCACCTCATGCTTCCTCCTCTTGGCTACCTCCCTTTTCCTCTCTTATTTCATGGAGCTGCTTCCCCTAAGGAGTTTCTCTCCTGGACTTTATCCCCCTTGTCTTCAATCATCAGAACCCCCTCCCCACAGTTTAATCCCTTTACTCTGTAGGCCTACAATTTAATTCTCTCAGCTTTATGCTAAACTTAGGTCAAGACAGTCAGAGGGAGAATAAAGATGGTTAGGGGGAAAAAAAAATCACTCACCTTGGAGGCTGGAACTGAACAGATAGGGTAAGAAAAGAAGCAGATTAGGCCCTAAGGGCCTGGGTTACTTGGCCTTGCCTGCTCGATGTTGTTCAGTCATGTTTAATTCTTCATGACCCCCATCTGGGCTTCTCTTGGCAGAGATCCTGGAGTGGTTTGCCATTTCCTTCTCCAGCTTATTTGATAGGTGAGAAGACTAAGGGAAACAGGGTGAACTGACTTGCCCAAGGTCACATAATAAGTGGTTTGCTATTTCCTTCTCCAGCTCATTTGATAGATGAGGAAACCGAGGCAAACAGGGTGAACTGACTTGCTCAAGGTCACATAATAAGTGATTTGCCATTTGTTTCTTCGACTCATTTGACAGATGAGAAAACTAAGGCAAATTAGAGTTAAGTGCTTGCCCAGGGTCACACTGTTAAGAAGTATCTGAAGCCAAATCTGAGTTCATGTCTTCCTGGCAGATTTGAATAGCTCCATTTTGTCAACAAGTCATCATAATGCCTTAACATGCAATGGAAATTGCTTCTGTTTTTTTCCCTCCTTTTCAATAATGTATTTTAAAATTAACTGCCAGTAAAACAGATGAGAACTACAGAAAAAAACAAACAAACCCCCAGCTGCCCCACCTATCTCCCTGGGGAATTACATTTGATTTCATTTGTATTTACCTCTTTTTCTGTACTACATTGACAATTTTATTTTTGTGGGACAATGGGATTAAGTGACTTGCCCAAGGTCAAATAACTAGTAAATATCAAGTGTCTGAGGCTGGATTTGAACTCAGGGGCTCCTGACTCCAAGGGTTGGTATTGTATCCACTGCTCCATCTAGCTGTCCCTCATTAATATTTATTAAGCATGCACTATGAGACATTGTGCTGAGTGTTTACAATTATGAGGAAGACCCTTTGCAAACCTTGAAGCACTATACCTAATGCTTGTTGAGGTAGCTGGGTAATGAAGAGACAATAGGCATTTATCAAGCACCTGCTAGAAACTAAGACCAGTCCTGCACTGCCCCAGCGTTGCCCTCTTATTTTAGTGCCTTCCCTCTGTTAATAATTTTCTTGGTGGTACAGAGCTTAGTAGTATAAAAGACTCATCTTCCTGAGTTTAAATCTGACCTCAGACACGTACTGTGTGACCTTGGACAAGTCATTTAATCCTGTTTGCCTCAGTTTCTTTCTCTGTAAAAATGAGCTAGAGAAGGAAAGGGCAAATCATTCTGGTTATGAAGTCAGCTAAAGGTTAGGGTGGACCATGAAAGAATTCATTTAAAGACTGATGGACCCAGATGAAATTTTAGGGACAAAATATTCATTTAAGTCTTGTGATCAGCAAAAGTTCAGGCAAATCATCAGGGTACAAGCAGTAAGGAAGGGTAATAAGGGGCATAAGAGTTTATTTGGGGGACAAGCTCCTCCAGAGCAAGCTGCCCTCCACAAGGATGACAAACAACTCAACTGAGAAGTGAACTTTTTAAGGGGCAGGAAGATGAGGTAATTTAGGGATATATATTTATCGGGGCAGTAACTCAGAGAGCAGAGATGAGGTAACTAGGGATTTATAGATGAGGGGTGATAGGTCAAAGACTTAATCCTTTCTGGCTAAGGCAGGGATCCATTATTTTGTTGATTAGGCCTTGTTTTGTGTCTGGGAGCAGGTATTTTCTGGGGAGTGCTCACCAGGGAGGGACAAGGCACTTTACTAAAAGTTCATTGATCTCATCTCATAGCTTGGACAAATAGGAGTGTGGGTGGGGTTAATGTTAATGTAAGGTACATGGTCAGTACAGAGGAAACAAATTATAGAACATATTTTTCTTAACATTACCCCTTCTTCACTATCTCTGCCAAGGAAACTCCAAATGGGATCACCAATTTTGGATATGACTGAAACAACTGAATAATGACCAATTTATTCTATATATACTTTATTATATATATATATATATATATATATATATATATATATATATAATTGTCTCCCTCTCCCTTCATTAGAGTATAAGCTTCTTGAGAGCAGGGACTGTCTTTCGCCTTTTGTATCCCAAGCACTTAGATTGTGCTTTTAATAAATGTTTATTAAATTGAATTGATGACTTCAAAGGCAGGAAGACTTGAGTTCCAATCTGACCTCTTAGAGACAAGTCACTTAACCTCTCTATGATCTAGGTTGCTCTTTAAATTGAGTTGGTAGAAGGAATTCTGCACATTGATGAAATTATAGAACAAATATCGGAAAGGTCAAAAGGTGGCCCACAGGAGAAGGAACACAGCAATATGAATGGAGGGTGAATGTAAAGTTGTTTATTGAAAGAAGGAAAGGTGGACTGAGTTGGAGCAGACTCAGAAGCAGGTAAATGGGGAGCACACTTTTTATAGGGTATGTGCTATAGGAAAGTAGGGTGTTGTAGTTTCCATAGAGATTGAGTGTTATTTGTTGCCTCCATGGAAGTTGAGAGTTTGGGGTTTCTATGGAGTTTAGGATTTAGGAAATGATACTAAACCAGGTTCAAGCTGACAAAAGAGAAACCTAGACCTGGATCCAACATTCTAGACTTTTGTTTTAATTGTTTGGGATCAGGGTCAGTTAGGAGGGAGAGTCAAGGGAAAACCTAGTCACTAGTCAAGGGGAAACCTAGAGCACTGAGATGTAGTTCATAGTCATACATCTAATGCTTACTACCTCTTCAAAGTTACTTAATTTCCCCATGCCTCAATTTCCCCATCTATAAAACAAGGCATTTGAACTGTATGACATCTATAGTCCCTTCCAACATGATATCTAGGATCTTATAATGCTGCTATGATCTCCTTGACCTCAGTTACAGTACTCTCCATGATACCATACTGTCTCTTCTTCAGAAGACTTCCCCACCTCTCACAGCCAGAAAAAATTCACATTAACTGACCAGATTATTATGACAGCCCAAGGAAGGTGCTTCCCCCAAAGTCCACACGGTTATTTTGTCCAAAGGGAAACAGTCAGGGGGGTCATGGCAAATTCTGTGAAAATAAAATGGAATGGGTTTTGAGCAAACCCACTACATGAGATGTCTGAGCTAGGTCATCAAGAGACTTTACCTTTCTTTCTATCAGAAAAACAATTGATTAAAAAAAATTTAATTCAATTCCACATGTACCCTTTCTGGCCAACACTGAGATACAAATGAAAAATTTCTAGATTAGAGATTTCAAGCTGAAAGGTTTTTACCAAACCTTGGTAAAGATTTTTACAGATGAGGAAATTGAAGCACAGGGAGATAAAGGGATTTGTCCAAAATCACACAGGGGCAAAGCTTGAACTCAGGTCTTTGGACCCTAATTTTTTTCTCTTTTACCTATGCCCTAAAGGACCTCATTCTCTTAAGTCAGGAACAAGTCTGGACCAATTCAGAATCTCAGGTTGAAGTCTGACAACTTAGAAGAATAAAAATGTTTTTCTTTCTACTTTTTGGAAGAGCAGAAGATGAGGAGTTTTAGACTCTTTAGAATTCAGAAGTTTAGGACTTTAAAACCATAGTTTCTTTCAAAACTCAAATAATTTTGCTATCTTTCCTATAAAAATTATTTCCTGGCATTACTTTTCTGTTTCCCCACTAAAATAATCTTATTTAAGAACATGCTATCCTCCTTGAGGGCAGGGACTTTCATTTTGTCTGGCACTTTTAAGTTATGGACACTTAATAAAATTTGTCCATTGACTGGACCTGGAATATTAGTATTGGGGAGTAGGAGAGAATTGTCAATGTAAAAATGCTATCCAATGGATGTGGACCAGAAACTCAGTATAATGCAGTCTTAGAGAGTTCCCTAGGACTACTGAAAAGTGCAGTGATTTCCCCATTTACATGGCTCACAAAAGTGGATCTTGAACTCACATTTTTCCAACTACTAAAATCACTCCTCTATCCAAAACACTTTCTTATTCCTAGCAAATTCTTATAGTTTTTCTGCCCAGAAATTGATTTATAGTGAATGACAATCCAAGAGACCATCCCCTATATCTGGCATCTCTGACTTGAGAAGCCTTCTTTTCCTTCAAGGTTCAATTGAGGTACTTATTTGTTTGTTCTTCATTTTCTTTTTTTATTCCTTCAAATTCTATTTTTTTCCAATTACAAGTAAAACTAGTTTTTAGCATTCATTTTTTTTTTGTGAGATTTGGAAGAGCATATTTTTCTCCCTCCTTCCCTTCCCTCCCCCCTTTCTATGACAGTGAATAGTCTGATATGCATCCTTCATTTTCAAAAAGGACCATTGACATCATGGAGTGATGTCTCCAACTCAGTGTGAATTGAAGTGAGGAAGAATTGTACGAAGTCATCAGCCTTCCTCTCTCTTCCAGAGACATTGAAATTCAGTGGCAAGGCAAAAGAGAAGATGACTGTTGGCCTTGGATGTATTGGATGACCTCAGGGTCTTCCACGTCTGACCAAGATCTCCACAGTGCTGCCTACTCTGTGACTCCTTCCTTGGTTCTTCCCAGTTACCGCTGCTCCAATCCACTTCAGATTTTTCTAGAGCACATTGTCTAGATTTCTCTTTGGCTCCTTCACTCTCTGGCCTGAATGATACTTTCCTCCATCCATTATCTCCTTGGTAGAATGTAAGCTTCTTAGGAGGGGAGCAGGGGCTAGCTTAGTCTAGAGTTAAATCCCTGTCATAGAACAGGGTCTTAAAAAGATATTTGTTACGGGCGGCTAGGTGGTGCAGTGGATAGACCACCGGTTCTGGAGTCAGGAGTACCTGGGTTCAGATCCAGCCTCAGGCACTTAATAATGACCTAGCTGTGTGACCTTGGACAAGTCACTTAAGCCCATTGCCTTGCAAAAAAAAAACTAAAAAAAAGATATTTGTTCATAATTGAATGCCATAAGAAATTTTGAATATGAAGAAAAAAGGGAAGAATGAGAAGACATATGAAATAATATACAGTATAGTGAGAAAAAATAGAAAAACCATATGTCCAATGAGTACATTGCAGTGTAAATGAAAAGGACGACAACAACAATGACAACCAAACCCAGAAATTGAATTCTTATAATTATAATGAATAAGCTTGGACCAAAAAAAGAGAAGTAAAAACTCCCTTTTCCTAAGGATGTGGACTATACTATATTTTTGTCAGATTGGAGATGAGAGGCAGTTTGAAAAGAAATGGACCTGAGGTTAGCGTTCAAGTAAAATGTGACACTTATTTCCTCTATGATGTTGGGCAAGACATTTAACCTTCCTGTGCCTCAGTTTTCTCATCTGTAAAATGAGGACATTAGACCCAATAGCCTCTGAGACACCACCTAGCTTTTAATCTAATGATTCTAGGCTATATTGGTCAGCTAGCTAAACTTTCTTCTAAATTACTTGTTTCAAGAGTTAGTTCATCTAAGGAGGGGAAGAAAGGGGGAGGGAGGGATATGTTTGGGAATGGTTTTAAAACTACCATATCAATGGGAGTCTTTTGAGTCTTTATATAAATTTTACAAAATCAAGCATGTTACATTAAAAATAGTTGGATTTGAACCAGCTGAAGAGAAAGGCATTCTGGTCAGTGAATACTCCAAATTATAGAAAATTTTAAAAGTCCAATTTAATTGATTTTGAAATTATAGAACATTTTAAAAGAAGTCCAATTTAATTGATTTTGAGTATCTATTCTTTGCACAGAATATCCCAAATTGGGTCACTAAGAGTGGGATATGACAGAAAAGGCCTACAATACTAAAAACAATCTATTGTTAGTATAGTGGATTAAAGAGATGTCTTTCTATCAGGACTTAATTGAATTTAGGAAACCTTTAAAAATTTATTTTTATTTATTTTTATTTATTTATTTTTTCGAACTTATGGAATTTTAAGAGGGTTTCACAAAAGAATCACAGACCAAGGATGCACTGATTAGTGTGAACAAGGAGGCCTGTGAGATGGTAGCATTATTTGAATTTAGACACTGCATATTTCCATTGGGCTGGAACCAATGACCATATTTTACATAATTATAACTTAGAGTAGTGTGATTCAAATACATTTGGTCGCTTCAGGGGATCTGTTTGTTATTCACACTAATTAGGACTTAGTTGTGGGTCTTTCATGTAACAAGGGAGGCATCAGTGAAGCCTCCTTGGGAGTAGAAGCACGAAGGAGGAGGGACAATCAGGGGAGGATGTGACCAACTTTGTCACTTGAATCCTGGGCCCACCAGTCTTTAGGCTTGGTGGAAGGAAGAGAAGGGGAGGGCAGATAAAAGAGAGGAATCTCCCATCCCAGGGTCTTCACACTCAGCTCCTCTGAGCTGTTCATCATGGCTATTTCTGGTCCTTGCATGGATGGCTGGGTCAGAATCACCTTCACAACTTAGTAGCTTATGATGGAAACCCACCATCATGGCCTTCCTAGGCAGAGGTTAAGTTCTCCCTCAAGTGAGTTTCTTCTGTTTTCCCAGTTTTGATGTCACTAGCAGGGACATTAGGCATGAGACAAGGCGAGAGATCTGAGAAACCTGGCTGAAACATAGTCGGATGTGGAATTATCCAGCAAAGAAGAAGACTGAAGCCTGCTCAAATCCAGAACAGAGACAGTTTGCTGCAGGCTCTTAATTCTAGCTCCAGTAATAGTCACAACACAAGTCCTAGAGGTGTACTTTAATGAATTTTGGTTTTGTTCAGTTGTTTTCGGTCATGTCTCATTTCATGACCCTATTTGGGATTTTCTTGGCAAAATTACTGGAATGGTTTGCCAGCTCATTTTACAGAGGAGGAAACTGAGGCAAACAGGTTTAAGTGACTTGCCCAGGGCTCACAGCTAAGAGGAGTATGAGGATGAATTTGAAGCCATGAAGATGCATCTTCCTGACTCTAGGTACAGGATTCCAGGTCTACTACACTGGCTAGTGGCCCATTTTATTGAATAAATAATGAATTTAGATTTGGAAGAGACCTAAAAGCCTTCTTATTTAAAGGTGAAGAAACTGGGACCCAGGGTGGTTAAGTATCCAGATAGTGTCAGATAGAGAAATAAAACTTGGTCTCGACATTCTTTCCGCTGTTCTTTAGTCATTAATTCACAGAATGAATTTAGCAAGACAATGTCCAAAAGGAGTCAAGGTTATGCAACCCTGATTCTAGAAATCTGGGTTCTAATCCCAGGTTTGATATTTAGGAACTTGGATTTGAGAACTCCTTTCAATCCATTGAACATCATTTTTTTTAGTTTTTTTTTTGCAAGGCAATGGGGTTAAGTGACTTGCCCAAGGCCACACAGCTAGCTAATTATTAAGTGTCTGAGGTCAGACTTGAACTCAGGTCCTCCTGACTGCAAGGCCAGTGCTCTATCCACTGTGCCACCTAGCCACCCCTGAACATCATTTTTGACCTAAGATACTTGGAGAATCTATGGGCAATACTGAGCCAAATGCTTTGTAAGCCTCAACATCCTCTACAATTGGAGTTAATAGTAGAGATTCTCTAGTCCAACCATTGCAAACTACAGATAAAGAAACTGAGATCTAAAGGTTAACATGGTTTCTTAACTAATTAACCAATCAAGTGAATAATAAAGCATTTTTCACTTTTCTTCTATGTGAAGGAGAGATTAATACCTGGGTGATCTACCTCCATAGGCAATACTGAGCCAAATGCTTTGTAAGCCATAAAACTCCCTATAATTGGAGTTAAGAGTAGAGATTCTCTAGTTCAGTCTTTGCAATCTACAGATAAAGAAACTGAAAGTTTGGTAACCACTTAACCAATCAACCAATCAAAAATAATATAAAAAGCATTGTGTCCACAGTGGGTCAGGAAGAGACTAGACATGAAGAAAGGACTGTGATAAAAAGGGAGGGACTAGAATCCAGGTTTTCCCCATTTGCCTTCAGGGGATCATATTAGGAATCTCTGAAATAGAGGTTGAAATGCGACCCTTCCCCATTGGGGACCATTCTCAATATTTTAAAATAACAACACGACTGGTCAGGAAAATTGTGTCAAGGCCTCGGCTGTTCCCTTTCCAAAGGTGGGATGCTGGTTACAACTGGATCAGTCGAGTTTCCCTAAAAATGGGTTCAGTTCCAAAGACTCAACCCAGGAGAATGTAATTTTAGATTGGCTGCTGAAATCAGAGACTTTAGGTAGCCCTCCTCAGCTAGCCAGACCGGCGAAATCTGCATTTCCTAATGCACTTCCGAACCAATAAGAGTATAGTATGCAAAGCAGGCCCTCTATTAGCGCCTGTTGATTGGAGGAAATGCCTCATGTAACAATGCCACTACCCATCTCATCTCAGAACTACTTTCCTGCCTTCAAGAAAATTTTTGTCAAAGTTTCAAATACATGTGTGTGTGTGTGTGTGTGTGTGTGTGTGTGTGTGTGTGTGTGTGTTAATTTTTATCAGCTGGTCCTGGTTTCCTGTGTTTCCTGTCCTAGTTTAAAAAAAAAGAACTATTCGTGGACAGTTTGTGCCCAAGAGTTTGAGGAATGAGAGCATTTTGTCCCCTATGTGATTTTCTGTTTTTTTTCTCTGTTTTCAAACTCTGGATTCCAAAATCCTGAACATCAATTACCCAGAAAAACTGTGAATACCAAGCTAGGGTTAGACTGATGTCACAAACCACGAGACTGGAGTGGTTTCCAGGAAGCTGTTGTTCATCAAAAGTCCATTGACTCAGCTGCTGTACTGGGCTAGAAATGAGCACTGGATTGAAAAGTCCCAGGATCTGGGTTCAAATCCTGCCTCTGACACTTGCTTTGAGCAAGCCATTTTCTCAACCACCCTCAATTTCCTAATCTCGTACAACAGAAGGGGCTGACTGGGATATAAAGGAAAGAACATCAGAACTGGGTTCAAATTCTTGCTTTGTTAGTTAACTCCTACTTCGATGAACTTGTCTAAGTCACTTCCTTTTCCACTTGTTTAGGTCTCAGTTCATCTGAAAAGATGAGAAAGTTATGCTGGGTGGCTATTTGAATAAGTCACTTCCTTTTCCACTTCTTTAGGTCTTAGTTCATCTGAAAAGATGAGAAAGTTATGCTGGGTGGCCACCAAAACTCCTTCCAGTTCAGAAAATCATGTGGTAATTTGCTATTTATTGGCTGTATAGGATCCTACTCATTCTGAGAGAAATAAAAGAACCAAAGTTCTTTATTCTGCAAAAGGGGAAAAAAGCCTGGGTGTGGGGAGAAAGCAACATGATCATCATTTTTCAACTGCCATATAAAAAGAGGAAGGAGGTTTCTGATTCATCCTAGTGGGCAGAATGAAGGTGGTTGGGTGTCAGTTAGAGACAGACAGATTCCAGCTCAAAATGAGGGACAATTGCTTTAAGACTGCCCTGGGGAAGGAGGGAGTTTCAGGTCATTGAAGTATTCAAAAAGATACTGCATGATGCTTTATTGAAGTTGTTATAGGATGGATTTGGGTCTTGGTAGGAGCTGGTCAGAATGCTCTCTTTAAAGTCTCTTTACCTTTAAAGGTTTGGAGATCTGTGAAATAACGGTTTCTAGTTTGGGACCCCCCCCCTTTATTCATGCACAATATGTCTTTGAAAAAATTTTTGATAGTTTATTTTTTTGTTTTTTATATCACATATTCCAATATCTCTCTCTTCTCCCCCACCCAAAGAGACATCCCTTCTAACAAAGAATGAAAACAAAAACAGCTTGGTAAATTACCACAGCAATAAAGTCCAAAAGTATATAAAGTGTGGCAGAGTGTAATTCCCCAACTCTGAAAAGAAGGGTGAGAGATGTATTCTTATATCTTTCCTTCCAGGACATTCATAGTCATTATTTAATTACATATATGTAATATATGTTTATATATAAAATATATAATATTCTGTTTATATAAGATATAAAATTTATATAACACAACAGATATTTTATATATAATATATAGTATTCCATTTACATAACATAATATTTATATAACATAATAGAGAATTTTTATATATAATATATATTCCATTTATATAATATACAATATTTATATAACAATAGAGAATTTATATATAATATATGATATTCCATTTATATAATATAATATTTATGTAACATAATAGAGAATTTATATTATATATCACACATACATGATATATGATATATAATATATAACATACAATATACTATGTAAATATATATATATATTCCATAATATATAATATTCCATTTCAAGGCATTTTTTGATTGTGGGTGTTCTTTCCATTTCCATTGCTGTTCTCCTTGGACATGCTGTTTTCCTGGTTTTGCTCCCTGTATTCTTTTTCTTCATCATGCCCTAATATCTTAATTCTGTTATATTAATATAGCACACTTGTGTTATTTCCAAAGGAGATAGGCATCTCTTTTGTCTCCAGTTCTACAATAAAAAGTGCTATTGTAAATATTTTAGAGGTCTTCCTGTCTTTGACCTCCTTGAGGTTTATGCTTAACAGTGGGATCTCTGGGTCAGAAGGTATGAATATTTTGCTCTCTCTCTTTGCATAATTTCAAATTGTTTCCAGAACATCTGGTCCAGTTTGCAATTCAACCTATAGTGCATATCTGTGCATATGTGTAGCTTTCATTAATAATAATAATAATAATAATAATACCTGATATTTCTAGAATGTTTTGTATACATTATTGCATTTGATCTATGCAATAACCTTTTGAAGTGGGTATTTCACAGAAGAGGAAACTGAGGTTGAGAGGTGAAGTGATTTCCTTCGGGTCATATGTTATTAAACAACTCCTTTGGAATTTGAACTTGGTTCTTCTTAAGGCTGTCTGTTAGGGAAAGATACAAAGAAAATTTCCCTAGTAAACTTCTTAACAAGCTACCAATCACCTCCTATCCCCAAATCTGGATTTCATGGCTTTGACAACAGTGGGGAGTTGCAGTTTACCAGAAAATTTGTCCAGAAATGTGAGAACCATCACAGGAAATAGATATCGTCTTGTACCCTTCCTTAATAGGACTCTTGGGGCACTCACTACCTATGAAAAAATCTTTTCAATCTCTTTAGGAATCTCCTCATATGTCATAGCATATGAAACCCCCCTTCCCTGCTCCCCATCATACCAAAGCAGGAGTAGTCCTGAAGGGATGCCATGCAGTAATGAGTTAATGAAACAGCTAATGTTTGTGGCCTATAGAACTGGAAGCAAACGGGTTTTGGTAACAATTATAATGATTTATATCTGTTTTTTTAATGATCTCAATCTTCCTGAATCAAAGAGCCACTTTTTGCTCCCTTTCTCCCTTCCTTCCTTCCTTCCTTCCTTCCTTCCTTCCTTCCTTCCTTCCTTCCTTCCTTCCTTCCTTCCTTCCTTCCCTCCTTCCTTTCTTTTTTCAACACTATGGCTGAAAAGTTACCCTTCATGGCTTTGGAACACATTGTTCTCATCTGTCCATTCCTTCAGGGAATGTGCTTGTGCTTCCAGCTTGGGAAAGAGCCCCTTCCCTCCCAGTTTCACCAGGGAGTGGCCAGTGCACATGCTCCAGCTTCTTGGAGCTACAGGTGAGAGCTGGGTAAATCAGGTGGATGCCTAAGGGGGATGAGCAGCCCTGAAGGGGACTTGGCAAACCCTCATACAGAGGTGCTTCCTCCTGAACCCTCATACACCCTGAGAAAGAGATAGAAGGCAGAGAAACAAAAAAAAAAGAGAGAGAACAAAGTGAGGGAGGAGGAAGGGAAGCAGGAAGGAAGAAGAAAGGAAAGAAGAAAGGGAGGAAAGGAGGGATGGAAAGGTAGAAAAAAAGAAGGAAGGAAAGAGAATGAAGGGGAGGAGGGAAGGAAGATAGAAGGAAAGAAGAAAGGAAGGGAGGGGAGAGAAAGGAAGAAAAAATAAGGAAAGAGAGATAATGAAGGAAGGGAAGAAGGAATGAAAGAAAGGAAGGAAGAAAGGGAGGGGGAAAGAAAGGCAGGAAAGAGAATGAAGGGAGATAGGAAGAAGGGAGGAAGGGAGGGAGGGGAAAGAAAGGAAGAAGAAAGGAAGAAAGGAAAGAAAGAGTGAATGAAGGAAGGGAGGAGGAAGAGAAGAAAGGAAGGAGGAAAGAGAAAGAGGGAGTGAAGAGGAAGGGAAGAAGGATGAAAGGAAGGGAGGGAGGGAGGGGAAAGAAAGGGGAAAAAAGGAACAGGTAAGCAAGGAAGGAAAAAAAGAAAGGAAAAGAAAACAAAACTAGCAAGAATAGAAATTCAAAAAGATCTGAAATGAGACACAGACAGATTGTTTTTGTTTGTTATTGAATCATTGAGTTCAACCTCATTAAATGTTAAAGGCTTGTGTAAGATTTTATCCCTGACTTTCTGTATTTATTTGTCTGTTTCCATTGATAGGCTTTAAGTCTACAATTGAAAACATTAAGCCTCGTGGTTATTGGCAAATCATGGCTGGGGAGCAGCAGACATTTGGGGAGGAGGGCAGATAATATCACCATCCCCATTTTACAGAGAAGGAAACTGAGACCTCTTATACAGGAATACTCAAGTAGTCCTGGGTCAAGCACCTCAGGGTCTGGCACTCCCCACCCCCCCTGGGTGGCAGGGTTAGGATTGGGGTGCACTGCCATCCTCACTGTCTGGGGCTGGGTCACCAGGGAGAGGAAAGTATCTTTGAAGCTAAGACTAGGGTGGCCCCAAGTAAAGAGGCCCCAAATGGGAGGTGGGCTCAAGCATTCCTTTCTGAAAGACTCTTTCCAGCTCTGCTATCCTCTGTTCTAAGGCCCTTCCTGCTCTGCCATCCCCTGTTCTAAGCCCCCTCCCAGCTCTGCCATCCCGTTCTAAGGCCCCTCCCAGCTCTGCCATCCCCTGTTCTAAGGCCCCTCCTGGTCTGCCATCCCTTGTTCTAAGGCCCCTCCTGCTCTACCATCCCCTGTTCTAAGGGCCCTCCCAGGCTCTGGCATCCCCTATTCTAAGACCCCTCTCACCCCTGTTCTAAGCCCCCTCCCAGCTCTGCCATCCCCTGTTCTAAGGCCCCTCCTGGTCTGCCATCCCCTGTTCTAAGGCCCCTCCTGGTCTGCCATCCCCTGTTCTAAGGCCCCTCCTGCTCTACCATCCCCTGTTCTAAGGCCCCTCCTGCTCTGCCATCCCCTGTTCTAAGGGCCCTCCCAGGCTCTGGCATCCCCTATTCTAAGACCCCTCTCACCCCTGTTCTAAGCCCCCTCCCAGCTCTGCCATCCCCTGTTCTAAGGCCCCTCCTGGTCTGCCATCCCTTGTTCTAAGGCCCCTCCTGGTCTGCCATCCCTTGTGCTAAGGTCCCTCCCAGCTCTGACATTCTCTGATCTAGGCCCCTCCCAGCTTAGCTGGGTGTATGTCCAATTCATGCTGACTAAACCCTGGAATCATGGACCATTGCTTTCTTGCCCCTCCTCTCTCCAAAAGCAGTCACTTAGGGAGCCTGTTCTAGATTCCACATTTCCTGAGTCAGAGACCGGAGGGCTGTCACCCAGACAGCGGGGGCTCCTGCCTAGGACTGTCAGACTGTTTATTTTAGAATCTCTTCCCTTTTGAGTCATCAACCACAAGCCAAGGTACTGGGAGCCTTGGCAGGCGACAGCAGATCAGTGAGGGGGGCCCCAGGCAGGGCAGAGGCAGGCTGGGGCCCCAGCACCTTTCACTTCTGTGAAAAGGACAAAGGAAAAGGAAGACAGAGCTGGGGGGGGGGTGGTGGCCTGTGTCTGTTGGGGCCTAAGCTCAGGTGTCTGGAGCCCAGTTCCATCTTCTCTGCCCTAAACTATGAGGAAGGCCCATAGGGACAGCTCAAAATCCAAGCCATTCAGAGCCATCCACACCACCTGCACAGACCCACAGTTTTCACCAATTTGCTGATTTTAAAATTCTCTGGAAATGCAAGCTTGCTGTTCCTAGATCCAGAAACTTCTGAATCATTCGTAAAGATTTATCATCATCTGGTATTTCATTGGTCTGGGAAATTCTCATGGAGAAGCTCCCTCAGGGTACATCTCTCTATAATTTGATCAACCAATCCATCATTAAGCATTTATTAATTGCTTCCTATGTCCTAGACATTTTACTTGTCTATGAAGTCAGAGAACCTGGGTTCAAATCCCACCTCACATAGGCTCTCTGTGTGACCTTAGGTAAGTCATCTCAGTTTCACCATCTGTTAAATGAGACCAGATATCTTCTGATTCTAAATTTCTAGGTCCATGATCCTCAAGGAGGTTACATTCTAATGGGGGAAGGGGGACATGTGTGTAAAGAAATACATGAGGGGGTGGCTTAGGTGGTGCAGTGGATAGAGCACCAGCCCTGGAGTCAGGAGGACCTGAGTTCAAATCTGACCTCATAGCCATATGACCTTAGGCAAGTCACTTAACCCCATTGCCTTGTAAAAACGTTAAAAAAAGAGGATTACATGAAGCAATTTTGGGGGAGCATACCTAACCTTTGGGGGGAAATGGGGAAAGACCTCCCTGGAGCAGGTGATGATTAAATTGAATTTTGAAGGAATCTAGAGATTCTTGGAGCTGGGGTGAAGAGAGAACAAAGACACGGAGAAAAGTTGGAAGAGTTGGGGGGGGGGAAGAGTCTGAAGGTCAGTTTGGAGGGATGGAAGAATGGATCTAGGGAAATAATGGGTGGAATCGACCTAAAGAGGTAATCTATGACCAATGCCTTTTAGGAGTGATCCAGGTCACTGAAAGATGGCTCGTGTTTATTTGCTAGTTTGTGTTAGAGGCAGCTGGTCTTGAACCCAGACAGCTTTGACTCCAGGCCTGGGGCAATGGGGTTAAGTGACTTGCCCAGGGTCACAGAGTTAGGCAATTATTAAGTGTCTGGGGTCACATTTGAACTCAGGTCCTTCCAATTCCAGAACTGGTGCTCTATCCATTATGCTCCCTAGCTGTCCCTGCTCTCTCTCTCTCTCTCTCTCTCTCTCTCTCTCTCTCTCTCTCTCTCTCTCTCTCTTCCTCCCTCCCTCCCTCCCTCTCCCTTTTAAAGGTTTTTGCAAGACAATGGGGTTAAGTGGCTTGCTCAAGGCCACACAGCTAGGTCATTATTAAGTGTCTGAGGTCAGATTTGAACTAAGGTCCTCCTGACTCCAGGGCCAGTGCTCTATCCACTGCACCACCTAGCCGCCCCTGGTCTCTAATTCTTGAATGGGCATGAAATCATGGGAAGAACATTGATTTTGGAGGCCAGAGGACCCAGGTTCAGATGACAGCTTGGTCTCGTTCTGACTTTGGGCAAATCATCGAGAGTGTAAAAGAACCCCAGAAGCCACCCCTCTCTTACTCCCTTATTTTACATAATAGGAAACTGAGTCCTAGAGAGGTTAGGTGACCTGAGCCTCAGTACAATCCCCTTGAGATGACTTCTAGGCTCTTAAAATGGAGAATGCCACTTTCCTTCCCTATGCCTCAATTTCCTCCTTTATCTCTTATGATGGGGGGGCCACTTTTCTTCTCCATGCCTCAGTTTTCTCCTGTGTAAAATGGCCTCTAAGGTCTTTTCCAGCCCTAGGGTCAGAATCTCAAAACAGAACACAGGTACTTAGCTCTCACTCTATCCCTGACCTGTGAACAGCTCAACACCTTGAATGTTGCATTTTAAGCTACAGGCAGAAAGTATCTTCTGGTGGTACAGGTGTCCTGCTGGACTCTGTTGGGGGAGGACAGCATTTCACCTTGCTCACCTCTCTCTCCAACCCAATCTCTGGCGGAGTGGCACCAATTGGGGCTTGGAGCTGGAAGGGCCTGGCCATGGCCTTGTCTGCTGGGAACACTGGGCCCCACCAGAATTCCTTCTTCTTTTCTACTCCCTGAGCTCTCCATGTTTCTGGAGGCCAGCACCACAGCTGCTAAGTAGGGCAGAGCATCATAAGATTGCATTTTCAGGCTATGAAACGAAAGGGGGAAAAGACTGTATCCAACCCAGACGGTAGAAAGTAATTACCTGAATTGGACCTGGGCCAAGATACGGGCTGGGCCCAACAGG
Organism: Macrotis lagotis; assembly: GCF_037893015.1. Lineage (NCBI taxonomy): Eukaryota > Metazoa > Chordata > Mammalia > Peramelemorphia > Peramelidae > Macrotis > Macrotis lagotis. The sequence continues at coordinate 677,883,860 of NC_133666.1, forward strand.
CCGGCTCCTCTGAGAAGTGCTAAGGGAATCCACCAGGAACCCAAACGTTTGGGCAGAACTGCCTTGGTGGGCCCCCATTGGCAAGATGGTAACTCCAGCTGGACCACTTCCCCCCAGAAATCGTGCTGGGGTCCCAGTGGGAAGAGAGGCACTTTTGGCGTGGGTCTCTGAGTATCCTGCAGCTCCTGTAATGTGAAAATCTGTTTCTAGCACTCTGGAAGGAGTCTAGAAATGATACACATCTGTCAGGTTTCCCTGAAGTGCCATTCCCTTGCTGGGCTCTCTCTCTCTCTCTCTCTCTCTCTCTCTCTCTCTCTCTCTCTTTCTCCATCTCTCTCTCTCTCTGTCTCTGTCTTTCTCTGTCTCTGTCTCTGTCTCTGTCTGTCTCTGTCTTTCTGTCTCTGTCCCTGTCTCTCTTTTTGTCTCTGTCTCTCCTTCTCTGTGTCTGTCTCTGTCTGTCTCTGTCTCTCTGTCTCTCTCCCTCCTTCCCCCCTTTCTCCCCTATCTGTCTCTCCCCCTTTCTCCCTCTCCCCCACTGCTTTCTCTGTTTCTCTCTCCCCTTCTCTATCTCTTTCTGTTTGTCTCTCTGTCTCTTCCCCTCTCTCTCCCTTTTTCTCTTTCTCCCTCTCACCCCTCTGTCACTCTTTCTCTGCCTGTTTCTCTCTCTTTCTCTCTCTCTCTCTCTCTCTCTCTCTCTCTCTCTCTCTCTCTCTCCTTCCTGTCCCATCTTTGCACTCTCTCTTCCCCCTCTCTCTGTCTCACCATCTCTCTTTCTCTCTGTCTCTCTGTTTCTGTCCCTGTCTCTTTTTTTTTTAGTATTTTTTTTGCAAGGCAAATGGGGTTAAGTGGCTTGCCCAAGGCCACACAGCTAGGTCATTATTAAGTGTCTGAGACTGGATTTGAACCCAGGTACTACCGACTCCAGGGCCGGTGTTTTATCCACTTTGCCACCTAGCCGCCCCATTCTGTCTCTCTTTGAAGCTAGGAGAAGCAGTGTACTAGAGGGAGACAGAGTCCTGGTTTGACATCAGAAATCACCTTGACTCTACTCCGGACCAGTGTGATCCTGGGTAACCTCTTTATGCCTCATCTGTAAAATGAGGTCACTCAGATAGTAAGCATGAGGAGAAATTTGAACTCAGACCCTCTAACTTGAAATCCAATGGTTTTCTCTTCCACCATACATGATATCTCTTTGGGATGGGGGGTAGGGTCAGTGTCAATGGCACTGTGGCACCATAGAGGAAACCAGAACTGAAACCAGGGTGAATTGTCAACAGATGACTCTCGGTTTGCCTCTTTCCCCTCCTCTGCCAACGGTCAGGAGAAACCGTTTGGTCCAGAAACTCAAGTAGGGCAGACACTTCATTATGTTGATTCCTCCACTATTCATTAGGCAGGAGATAGAGAGCACTTAGAAAGAAAAAAATGACATATGAGTGTAAGGTTTTATTATAACTAATGAAAATGATTCTGTGATAATTAGGAAGTGTTTCATCACTGGAGAATTGTGTTGAGCAATGATGGGGATGTGAGTAGTGGAGGTCTGATGGAAGGGTTCAGAGATTTAGACCTTGGAGGGCCCTTGGACATCACTGAGTCCAATAGCTTCATTTTACACTTGAGAAAACTGATACCCAGAGACAGAGACTTACCCAGGGTCACACATCTAGCAAATAGCAATTGACATTTATTTTATGACTGAAGAGGAAAGAGAACTGGAATTGGTGTCCAGAAAGGGAATAGGGAGTGAATCTGTGATTTCTTTGGTATAGGAAAGCCTAAGGTGAGGAAATTCCCCCTATTAAAGCTCACTGACAGCCTCTCCCAATCTCCTTTAATGCCAGAGACTTCCCTTTGTTGATGATCTCCATTCTCACCTGTTCATCGCTGCTTTGTATATGATTGCTTGCCTATCCTTTCCTCCATTAGATTGTGGTCTCATTGAGGGCAGGGACTGTCTTTGAAATTTCTTTGTATCCTCTCTGCTTAGCACATAGTAGGCCCATAGATGGTTGTCTGACGTTTCTGCAGTTTATAGCCTTAGACTAAGGCATACTGAGGGATTAAGTGACTTGTCTGGGTCACACCGAAAATATGTGTCAGAGGCCAGGATTGAAAACATGGATTTATATTCAGTTCTAGTCTCCTTCCTAGACTTCTGAGTTTGTCCGTATTCCTAGAGAGAAATGTGGAGGCTGATAAATAGAATATAACCTGTGATCGTGGGCATCTCACTTTCTATCTCCAGACTGCAGGTTTTCTTGTGCATAAACCCAGCTTCCAAGTTCCCTCCTGGCTTTCCATCTTTGGGACCATTCAGCAGGCTGCTGCCTTTACTCCCAGGCTGGGTGTCATTGGATCACCTCCTGGGCGGGTCACAAACTTGGTGAGTCTCAGTTTCTTCATCTATTAAATGACTATAATAAAAACACTTGTTCTACCTGCTCCACAGAATGATTGCCAGGAAAGGACTTCAAAGATGTGAGTTATGATTGGAGTAGAGTTCTCAGGAAGCTTCTGTTCTAACCCTGTTTGACTTCTTAAGAATTCTTAGCACAGGAAAAAATGTGTATGTGTGTGTGTGTGTGTATGTGTGTGTGTATGTGTGTAAGCAGATTATTTTTTAGAAGAACAGTAACCATAAACAAAACATATTTTAATGTGATAAAAATTTATGTGACGGGACAGAGAGAACTGACTCCAGAGCCAAGAAGAACATTTTGACTGTGTGACCCTGGGCAAGTCACTTCATTACTCAATGCCCCAGAGAACCAAGACTGTAAGTTGTGGAGCACAGTTGCAGCTCCTTCATTGGAGTGTTGTCTAGATACCTCAGTATACAGTAACTTCATAGAACTTCATCTCTCTCTACCCTCTTCTGTTCTGTTCTATCTCCTTTCTCTTATCTATCCTCCCCCTATTTCTAGCATCCATATCTTTTACTATATCTCCATCTATCTCTATGACTGTTTTGTGTATCCAACTATTTATGAATATATATGTAACTATCATTTCTCATCTGTCATCTTTTTCTGTCTTTATCTCCATCTCTATGTATCTTCAGACATAATATGCATTTGTCCATTCATCTATCTCATTTATGTATCCATCTATCTATCCATCCATCTGTCCGTCCGTCTATCTGTCAACTGTCCAAGTATCCCTTCATCCATCCACCTATGCATCCACCCATCCAGCTGTCTGTCCTTCCATCCATCCATCCATCCATCCATCCATCCATGCATACATCCATGTGTCCATCTATTCACATGTCCATATATCCACCTGTCCATCTGTAAATCATATATCCATCCTTCTGTCCATCCATGTGTCCGTCCATCCTTCCATCCATCCATCCATCCATCCATCCATCCATCCATCCATCCATCCATGCATACATCCATGTGTCCATCTATTCACATGTCCATATATCCACCTGTCCATCTGTAAGTCATATATCCATCCTTCTGTCCATCCATGTGTCCATCCATCCATCCATCCATCCATCCATGTGTCCATCTATTCACATGTCCATATATCCACCTGTCCATCTGTAAGTCATATATCCATCCTTCTGTCCATCCATGTGTCCATCCATCCATCCATCCATTCATCCATCTCCATGCCACCACAAGTTCAGTACCTATCCCTAACCATTCTTAATAAAAACCAGAGCCGTCCATTTCATAACACAACCACAGTGATTGACAGCAGCAGCATTCGAGACACTTAGGTCATTTGCCGATTACTGACCGACACTCCTAATTGACTGGTGACCTTAAGTGGATGATGTCTAATCAGTCAAGAGCATTGGATTGCTCTTTATTGTTCCATTCATCATCAAGGATGCTCTCCCCGGTTCTTCCCCAGCTCCCCTCCCTCTGGTCTTGGCTGTTTTGACTCCTCCAAAGCCTGGCAAGGAGAAGGCCTTGTGGCTCGCCAACTTCCCAAGAAAGCTCAGGCTACCTTGGGTTTGGTGAGGAGTGGCTTAATTGGCCCTGTCTGTTCTTAGCTTTAATGATTTCCATGAAAGGAGCTGAGAGATATTTGAGTTGTGTGGCTACCCAGGCCCATCAGCAGAGCTAGCTGCAGCATCCCATCTGGCTCGGGGCTGTCAATTTGTTTCCCTCTGCCACAAGTGTGATGCTTCGCCTCCGAGTGCCGGATCGGGGAGGGGGGAGAAGTTTGCCTGCAGCTTTCCTTTACGACACCCTACCTTCCCCATATGGCCAAACAGACTGCGAGCTCATTAGCACAAGGAGTGTTCTGTCACGTGGGCTCGAATGGGAGCCACACAAACAGAGGTAAAGGGCCAGGGAGATCACTGGAGATCACAGAGTGGATGATGGATGGGCTGGGGACAGAAATCAGAGCCAGGCCGCCTTGCTTTTAACTTCACCTGCTAGACTTGGAGAGGACCCTGGCAGGAAAACACAGAGAATGGAAGGGGAAAAGCAGAGTCCTCTCTGAGCCCGGGGACGGAGAAGTGGAGAAGGGGACACAGGCATCCAGATAGGATGCCTGGGCCAGAGCCTCTGGGTCAATACATGTAAATGTGTGCACACATGTCACATGTCATATGTGCGCAACAAAGAATCATGTGTGCACACAGATCATGTTCACAAGGGGCATGTTGGTGTGTTCATGTATACGTGCTGTACACATACATGCTTTGTGTGTGACTATGCAGCAGCACATATATGTTCATGTATATGGACTAGGTCATGTGGTGTGCATGTTTGTATCTGTGTTGCATGGCATATGGTCATGAATGTGCACATGGTTATGTAGGGGTACAGGACTATATAGGCATATGTGTCCATGGGCTGTGCAATATGGTCATGCATGTATGCATGTGTGTGGTGTGCATGTGCTCATGTGCCCATGGGCCATGCAGGTGTGTGTATTCCTCTATGCAATATGGTCATGCATATATGTGTTTATATGTGGTATGCACATGCTCATGTGCCCATGGGCCATGCAGGTGTGTTCCTCTATGCACACATGGTTGTGTGTGCATGTGTGTGTATGTGTGTGTGTGGTGTGCACATGCTCATGTGCCCATGAGCTGTGCAGGTGTGTTTATTCCTCTATACAATATGGTCACATATGTATGTATGTATGTGCCGTGCACATATTAATGTGCCCATGGGTCATGCAGGCATGTTCCTCTATGCACATATGCTCGTGTGTGTGTGTGTGTGTGTGTGTGTGTGTGGTGTGCATGTGCTCATGTGCCAATGGGCCATGCAAGTGTGTGTTTCTCCATGCAATATGGTCATGCATATGTGTGTATGTGTTGTGCACATGATCATGTACCCATGGGCTGTGCAAGTATGTGTATTCCTCTATGTATGTATATACACACACTCACAGACCATGCATGTTCATCTGTGCACACATGATCACACGTTTTTGTGCTTGCACACGTGCTCATGTGCCCACATCTGTTTATGTAGGTCTGCATACTCACACATGTGCATGTAGACATATCTATATGTGTGTCTCTATGTGTACACACAACCTAACAATACACAGTACACATGCACGCACACATGCATGCATGCCTGAATATCTCTCTATGCAGGTAGGTGTGTCTCTCAACATCTGTGTGAGCATCCCCATCAGGCTGGGGGCTTCTTGTGGGCAGGGATGTCTTTTGCCTTTCATTGTAACCCCAGTGGCTGGCACATAGCAGGTCTTTTATAAATGTGTGCAGGCTGATCATGCCAGGGGAGGTAAATCTATCTCTACCAGGGGTTCTTAAGCCTTTCTGTTGGTTAAGAACCAGGTTGGCAGATTGGGCAGGCCCATGGACACTTCTTCAAATCTTCCTCTTCAAATAAAATGTATTAGGATTACAATGGAAATCAACTATAGTAGAAATAGTTATTAAAATTTTTTTTAGGTTTGGAGTGGGGAGGATAGGTAGGGAAAGTGACACACAGAGACAGAGATCAAGACAGAGAGAGAGAGAGAGAGAGAGAGAGAGAGAGAGAGAGAGAGAGAGAGAGAGAGAGAGAGAGAGAGAGAAGCAGAGAGATAGAGAAAGACACAGTGAGAGACAGAGAGATGAGACAGACAGAGACAGAGACAGAGAATCCTGCATGACCTGGAGTCTCAGCTTCTTCCAAGGCCCAGCTGCAGGTTCACCATCTTAGGATCTTGGGACTCCAGGCATGTGTCCAGGCCATGGGAGGCTCCTCTCTCTGGTCACTGTCATATTCTGTGATTTCATTAGTTGACTTAGGGGACTCCTGAATCAAATCTCAGCTCCATAGCTATCTATGTCATATACCTCTATAGTATCCATATAATCTCACGTTTAGATTATTGTTTGCTTTCCTTTTGCTCCTTTCTGTGTCTGCACACACAATCATACAGACAGACAGATAGACATAGAATATTAGAGACTCAGAGAAGGGTCAGAACTGGTTGGGCATGGTGCTTAGGACAGGGAATGTCAGGACTGGGAGGGGTCTTAGAAATCATCCAGGGCAGGGATTTTTTTTTAGGTTTTTTTGCAAGGCAAATGGGGTTAAGTGGCTTGCCCAAGGCCACACAGCTAGGTAATTATTAAGTGTATGAGACCAGATTTGAACCCAGGTACTCCTGACTCCAGGGCTGGTGCTTTATCCACTGCAGCCACCTAGCCGCCCCAAGGGCAGGGATTTTTAACCATTTTTGAGGAGTTAGGTAAAGTTGATGAACCTTTCTCGGGGTAATTACATTTTTTTAAAAATTTATTTAAGGCAATGGAGTTAAGTGACTTGCCCAAGGTCACACAGATAGGCAATTATTAGGTGTCTGAGGTCTATTTTGAACTCAGGTCCTCCTGACTCCAGGGCCAGTGCTCTATCCACTGCACCACCTAGCTGCCTCCAGAGTAATTTTTTAAATACATAAAATAAATTGTATTAAAGGTTAGCAAAAACAAAGATGTATGTTTTATTTATTTAGGGGTCGGTCCTCTGGTGAGTCTGTGAACAATAGGTTATAAACTCCTGCTCTAGCCCAATAATTTCATTTTACATTTCAGACCCAGAGAGGTCAAGAGACTTGTCCAAGGTCACACTGCCTGCATCGAGTAGCAGAATCAGGATCTAGTCTTCTGACAAAAATCCACAGTTATTTTGAAGTTGTGCCCCTGTTGGCTCTCATCTTAGGACCCTTTCCATAATGTAAACACTAACATTTTCAGCTTTAATCTATCTGGATGGCTCCTTTTAATATCCCATCCTAGCTGGTCCCATAAATTCTGCTATTTCATATTTTGTGTATTTTTAAAGATTGCTTTAACTTCAGCTCCCTTCATCATCATACCCTATGGTGCTTTTTCAGAGACTCATATGAAGTATGTTGACAATTTTCCATTTTTTTGCCATTAATGTCTGTCTGTAAGATGGAATAGTGGAAAAAATCCCTGGGCTGGCAATTGAGAGACATGATTCTAGTTGTTTTTGCCAATAAGCAAAGATGAGACCTTGGTTCTCAGACCTTTTCTAATTGTACAAAGGTGAAGACTTCATCTTTGTTTGCCTCAGTTTCTTCAACTGTAAAAATGAGGTCATGATAATACCTATCTTACAGGGCTGGTATGAGAACTAAAGTTCTCATTGTAAAGTTCTTAATACAGTATCTGGAATATAAAAAGAATTTAATAAATTCTTATTTTTTCTGTGGGCAGCTAGATGGTACAATGGATAGAGAGCAGGAACCAGAGTCAGGGAGACCTGAGTTCAAATTCAGTTACTGATACTTAGCTGGATGACCTTAGGTAAGTCACTTCACTTTGTTTGCCTCAGATTCTTCATCTGTAAAATGAACTGGAGAAGGAAATGGCAAACCACTCCAGTATCTCTGACAAGAAAACCCCAAATAAAGTCACAAAGAAGTCACTTCACCTCGTTTGCCTTGGTTTTCTCATCTGTAAAAGGAAATGGAGAAGAAAATGACAAACCACTACAGGATCTTTCCCAGGAAAACCCCAAGTGGGGTCACAAAGAGGTAGACACAACTGAACAACAATTCCTTTAGAGTTTTTCTGGACCCCGGGACCTCTGCTTGTAAAATAATAGAATCATAGATTTTTAAGCTGGTTGGGACCTTAGAGGGCTTTGAATCCACCCCCCCCCCCCCCCGTCCCCTTCATTTTATAGATTAAAAAAAAGCTGAGTCTAAGAGAGGTTAATTGACTTGGCCAGGATCACACAGCTAGTAAGTGTCTGAAGCTGGATTTGAACTAAGGTCTTCCTGACTAATTACAGCATTGCTATTTCTGAGGCAAATGAGGTTGTGTCACCCAGGATCACAGGGTTAGTGTTTGATTTGAACCCAAGATTTTCTTGACTATTCATTATACCATCTAGTTGTCTTAAACTAAGGCAGGAGGACCAATCCATGACCATTTCCAAGTACACCACTAATGGTCATATTTTTCCTTGTTTCTATGGCCTATTCTTCTCCAGGGAAGCCCCAGCTGCTTTCTCCATTTGGCCCATTGCCTTTTTGAGCCAGAGAGTGGTTGGGGGTGCAGTTGGCCAAAGAACAAACCCTCTTGGATGGGGGAGAGATTCAAAGGCAATGTGAGGGGCTCCGAAAGGCTAGATTGGCATGTGTTTTTCCTCTTAAAATGTGCGAAAATTCATTTGCTAAAGGCTCTCGTGGAATAATTTCATTTCCAAGTACTTGGAGACTCTGAGCCAATTATCTTGTGGAACTGCCTTACGGTCAGAGGACATGGGGAGGATGTTTTCCTTTGAGAATCAGTATCAGTTGTATGGAGAACCACCCCAGGGCCAAGACATGGCAAGTTCAGGCTTAGCGTTGAGTGACAGCTTGGTCCTAAAGCATTGGGGACCTTAGTCCTACTTCTGGCCCTATCCCCCCAGTTGCCCTTCCTTGTTCGCACCTCCTCAGCCCTGGCAGCTTTCGCTACTGCTATTCCATTGTGTCTGATTCTTTGTGACTTCATTTGGGGTTTCTTGGCACAGATACTAGGAGGAGTTTGCTATTTCTTTCTCCAGCTCTTTTTACAGATGAGGAAACTGAGGCAAACAAGATGAAGAAACCAAAGCAAATAAGATGAAGTGACTTCTTTGTGATTTCATTTGCAGTTTTCTTGGCATAGATGTTTGGAGTGGTTTACCATTTCCTTCTCCAGCTCTTTTTATAGAGGAGGAAACTGAGGTAAACAAGGTGAAGTGACTTCTTTATGACCTCATTTGGAGTTTTCTTGGCACAGATACTAGGAGGAGTTTGCCATTTCTTTCTCCAGCTTCTTCTGCAGATGAGGAAACTGAGGAAAACAAGGTAAAGTGACTCCTTTGTGACCTCATTTGGAGTTTTCTTGGCACAGATACTTGGGGTGGTTTGCCATTTCCTTCTCCAGCTCTTTTTACAGATGAGGAAACCGAGGTAAATAAGGTGAAGTGACACACACAGTCAGCTGGATTTGAATTCAAGTCTTCCTGACTCCAGGTCTGGATCTGTCCACAGCACCACCTACATGTCCATATTTTGATCCTCAACAATAATCATGAGGATTAACACTCAGAAAAGACTTTTAAGGTTTGCAGAACTTTTAAATTGGGTATCTCATGTGAACCTGCTTGAGTCCTAGGAGCTAGGTGTTTCCATGAAATGAGATTCTGTAAGTAAGCTTTGCAAATCTTAGCTCTGTTTATCTCCCATATAAAAGAGAAGGAAATTGAGGCTTGGAGAGATATGTGGACCAGGAGAATCTGGACCTTGTTACAAAATCCAATTTTGATGTCTATTTGTGTGATCTTGGATAATTCCCTCTATATTCCAGGGCCTCAGTTTCCTTATCTGAAAAAGTAAGGGAATAGGGTGAGACGACCCAAAGATCACTTCTGGCTTTGGATCTAGATCCTAGGACATGAACAGGGTGACTTAATTGGGAAGTGTCAGAGGCAAGCATCTATCCAAGCTTTTCTGACCTCCCCATCCCCTCTACCCACATTAGCAGCAATCCCATGGGATCTCTTAGCACCAACTTCATTTGTTCACCCAATGGGTCCTTCATTTTAAGGGAAGAAAAAATCAGAGATAATCTACATTCAATTTTATGGGTTTTTGGTGTCTCTTACTCCCATTTCTTTACATTCTTTCCATCTTGGTCTTCCTCCCCCCTCCCTTTTTAGGAAATGTCTTAGATTTTCTCACTGGGACGTAATGGTTAAATTGCTAACAGCTGATTAAATAACACAATTCTAAGCCATAATCCTGAGCCTTCAGGAACTAAGGAAGAGAGAGAAATGTGCCCTGACCTGCTTAACCCTGTCTGACCTCCCTGCTATCTAACCTGACCCACCCTCACTCCTTTTTCTCCCCCCCTTCTCCCCCCTCTGCTTTTTCTTAATTACAATCTTCTAGAGAAGAGAGGTAAGGGGAACATAGGGCCAGGAGGCTGGCAGGGGTAGAGGCCCAGGGGAAGGCATCTCCCCTACATGTGCCCCCAATGTCTTTTTCAAGGCAGCATTTCCTGGGTTGAACCTCCTCCACGGTGGATTTCCAACTTTCAAACATCAGTGGAATGTTCCCTCCCCACACACCATTGCTCCGGCTCATTCTCTACATTCCGGACACTCTGAGCAGACTTGGGAGCCGCCCCCCTCCCAACCTGGGGAGCAAAGAGCAGATAGGGTAGATAACAAATTCCACTGCTCTCCCCCACCAGTTTCCTCCCCCTTTTTCTTCCCCTCCCCAAGGCATTTCATTCTGGAGATCACAGAGCCTGGGAAAAATTCCCGGGGCTCACATATGGTCCTCTCTTTAAGCAAAAGAAGACGGGAATGCAGAAGGCAAGAAGGTGGAGTCTGGTACTTTCTAATTGATGGAGGTTCTGGAACCAAAATGGTGGTCAGGGAAAGATTTAATGGAAGGAATCCCAGAATTCCACAATTTCAGACCTGGAAGGGACTTCAAGGCCTCCTGGCCGTCCTATACTCATATATAAGAATTCCCCACTATGCCATCCCTTATAACAAGGCATAATGATGTTTTTTGGTACAGTTGTATCTGATTCTTCATGACCTCTTTTGGGATTTTCTTGCCAAAAATACTGGAGTGGTTTGCCATTTCTTTCTCCAGTTCATTTGATAGATGAGGAAAGTGAGGTGAATAAAGTGACTTGTCCAGGGTCACACAGCTAATATGTGGCTGAAGCTGGCTTTGAATCAGGTTTTCCTGACTCCAGGCCCAGAACACTACCCCTAGGCCACCTAGCTGCCCTGACAACTGACCATCCAGTCTCAATTCAACAAGTGTAAGTATATGTTAGATACTGGAGGATACACAGAAAAAGATAAAGGAGCCATTAATTGATTCAGGTATCCCATTGTATTTTGTAACAACTCTCATATTAGGCGGTATTTTCCTGAAGTCCCTCCCCAATTTGCTTTTCTGCCATATTCACTCATTGTTCTTATTTCTGTTCTCCAGGACAAACCAGAAGAAATCTATTTCTCTGCCATGTACTTTGAAAATTTGAATATAGTTCGATGCTCTCTAAGACTTCCCTTCTTCAACTTCAGCTTCTATGTCATGAACTAGGTCTTCATCGTCCTCAATGCCCTTCTTGGAAATTCCCTAGCTGATTGGTAGTGTTCTTAAAATGTAGCACCCAGAACCAAACAATACTCAAATGGGGTATGACCAGGGCAACATAATCCTAATAACTGCAATAAGAAGGAGAGTTCATATTTCCAAATTAACTTCTTTGAGATTTACCAAATTCATTATAGACATTTTCTCATTTAAGTATAAGAGAAGCAGTATATTGTGGTGGATAGAGAGGTGTCCTTCATTTCAGGAAGGCCTGGGTTCAAGTATCTCTCTGACCCATACCGTGTAAACCTGGGCAAGTCCCTTCATCTCTCAGTGAGAGACAGTAGTCAAGTCTTTTAAGACTACAAGTTGCAGGGGCAGCTAGGTGGCATAGTGGAAAAAGCACGGGCCCTGGAGTCAGGAGTACCTGGGTTCAAATCCAGACTCAGACGCTTAATAATGACCCAGCTGTGTGGCCTTGGGCAAGCCACTTAACCCCATTGCCTTGCCAAAAAAAAAAAAAGACTACAAGTTGCAGAGGAGAGGATGACTTGCACTCATGGAGGAAGTTTTTTTGCTTGGGAGTTTGTGAGAGCAATGAATTGAGGGTCCGGTCTTTATCTCCATTTGAGTCTAATAGGACTACCATTTACTTAGACTAATATGACTCAAGATGGCATTAATTCATTTGACTTCCAGGGGTGGTGAGTCCTGGCAATAGGCAACCCTCATAGATCATAGAGAAAGAACTCTTCCCACTCTGGCTTATTTTAATGACAGAGAAGAATTCTTGTGGGATGAAGAGGTTGTTGGCATTAAGCACAAGGGAATGTGGCTGCCCATTCAATTAGACTTCTCTTTGAAGTCTTCTTCTCCAACTATTTAAAGAATAACTGGTATAAAAGAGGAAGTTGATTTCAGTAGGGAGGTTCTAGGGGATGTTTGGTGGGAAGATTTACAGCAAGAAGAGTATTGACAGAGATCTCTGCTTTCTGTAGAGGGTAACTTGTTGCCAAAGATGACAGTGAAGAGAAATGAGGTTAGTTGACTTGACTTGGTGGTGTAGAACTGGGGGGAGGCTCAGTATGAATTGGCAGAATGTGGTAACCTGAAAAACCACCGCGATATTGTAGAATGTTCAGGAATACTAGGGGGTAATAGTTGAGCTGCCCTCTCCCCCTCTCCCTTGGCCAGACCATGCCTGGGCTATTGTGTTCAGTTCTGGACCCCAAGGTTTAAACTGAAGGGGAATCAGAAAGGGTCAATTAAGTTGGCAAAGGATTTTGAGTTCGTGCCTCAAGGAAAGCCTAGGCCTAGAGAAGACACAGGGAAAGCAAGATGGTGATCTTTAAGCTTTTGGGGAAGCTGTCAAATGGAAGAAGCATTGGCTTTGTTCTCTTTGGCTTCAGAAGGCAGACCTAGGAGCAAAAGGGTAGAAACTCAATGTCAGAAAAACCCTCCTACCCAATGGAATATTCTGAAAATGGAGAGGCTGCCCTAGGAGATGGTGGGTTCTTCCTTATTGGAGGACCCTCTGCTTCCCCTTCCCAAGCTGAGACATTTTATATTCTGAGTCCTTAAGTCCTAACTTTTTATAGTCTAAGGGCTCTTTCTATATAGAAATAGATATAAATAGTACTTTTTCCAATTACATGCAAAGATAATTTTCAACATTCATTTTTGTAAGATTTTGAGTTTCAAATTTCCTCTCCCTCCCTCTCTCTCCCCAAAGACAATAAGCAATCTTATATATATTATATACAATCATGTCAAACATATTTTTTACTCTAGTCATGTTGTGAAAGAAGAATCAGAATAAAAGGGAAAAAACAGGAGAAATAAAAAAACAAAAAAGTGATCTCCATCTAGAATCCAAACTTCTTTATTGGGATGTGAAAGGCATTGTCCATCAGGAGTCTTTTAGAATTGTCTTTGATCACTGTTTTGGTGAGAAAAGCTAAGTCTGTCGTAGTTGATCATCACACATGCTGCTTATTGTTCTCCTGGTTCTGCTAGCTTCACTTAGCATCAGTTCATGTAAATCTTTCCAGGTTTTTCTGAAATTCATCTAAGGCTCTTTCTAATTATCATTTTGAATTCTAAGGGCCTTCCAAGTTCTAACATTCCCTGTTCTAAGACCCCTTTCCTCTCTGACATTCCTTGTTCTAAGGTCCCTCCCAGTTCTGACATTTCCTTTTCTAAAGTTCCTCTCAGCCCTGACATTCTATGTTTTAGGGACCCTCCCAACTCTAACAGTTTCTGTTTTAATGGCCTCTACAGAAATTGAGGATATGATGAATTTTCTGGCAGATGGAGAGTAATATGACCTTGACACTTTCTTCCTTGTATCTAACTGATGCTGGGAGACCTTTTCGTGGGAGAGTCAAACTAGTTCCCCCAAACCTTAGCCCTGGAAAATAGTATCATTCATTTGGGGGGCCACAATGGCAGGGGACATTCTGGATCAACTAAGGTTGAGAATCAGATGGAGCTGCCACCTTCTGGCTCTAAGCACAGGGCTCAGACAGAGGTGAGTTAGTTCCCGATGTACATGTGGGTAGAGTAAGACTGGGAAGAGGAGCAGCAGATCAAAGGTTGCCACACCTCACCCCCTCCCAGGGCTAAGTGGACAAGCAGGTTCATCTTAGTGCTCGAAGACAACTGGGAATTTCTTGCTTAAGAGAGTCAGGTCCCAGAACTGGAAGAGCAGGGCCAGGATGTCTGGCTGGCTGTACATTTGCAAAGCCGCTTAGAAGGAGATTTTGAGTACTTGGCTGGGACCCAGGCTCTCAGTTGTTTTCCCATGTTGAAAAAAGTTTCACTCAAGAGAAGCTCAAATGTATGTAGCCGGTGACGTTCCTCCCAAGGAAGTAATCCCAGCTCCCTTTTCCACTCAAGATAACCTTGTAGTATAAAGATGAGGATGAGGAGGATGATAATAATAATAATGGAAAAAGAGACTAGCATTTTCCCAATGCTTTAATATTTGCAAAGTATTTTGCTCTCACAACAACCTGTGAGGTAGATGCTGATGTTATCCCCATTTGACAGATGTGGAAACTGAGACAGACAGAGGTTAAATGGTTTACCTAAGGTCACACTAGTAACTGTGTCTTAAATTAGCTACTAAGTATCTGAGGTTGGATTTGAACTCAGGTCTTTCTGACTCCAGACACAGTGCTTTATACTGCATGCAAGAATTATTATCCCTCTGCAAATATTACAAGTCTTATTATTCCCATTTTAGAGAGGAGGAAACTTAGCCCAAAGAGGAACTAAGGCATTGTAGTGCAGTGGAAAGAGTTTTCAGTTTAAAGTCAAACAATCTGTGTTAAATCTTACCTTTTATTAGTTGTGTGACTATGATTGAAGTCGTTTAATCTCCCTGAGCCTTGGTTTTCCTCATTTAGATTAGGGGCTCTTAACTTGTGTATGTCCTGAACCTTTTTTGTCAGTCTGTGAGGCCTATGGACTCCTCAGAATTATCCTTATAAATGTATAAAATAAAAAGAGGATTACAAAGGAAAGCAATTCTATTCAAATAGTTATCTAAGTAATAAAAAAATATAGTTCAGATCCCAGGTTAAGAACTCTTGGATGAGATGAATTTGTTGTTCCTTCCAACTCTGGTTCTGAGAGTCTATCTTTGGTCATACAGCTAAGAAGGGTCCTAGGAGGATTCAATATCATGTTTGAGACCCTTCCCACAATGCCTTGATGTTCATCTGGATGGACCCCCCCCAACCTATCAGGTTGTAAACCAGAATATTATCATGGCAGAGAACAATCCTTCTTCTCTCCCTCCTTCCTCTCTCTCTCTCTTTCCACACAAACACACCCACACCCACACCCACACACACACACACATTCACAAACACAAACATACATGACTTGAGATGAGGATGTCACTTCTCAAATAAATGTCTGTTGAGCTGAGCCTTGGGTGATAAGAGCAGGTTGCACTGAGCAACCGTCCCTTATCGATGCTTCAGATCCTAGGTTAACACTCGGTTGTGATCCAAGCACTGACCACAATGATGTTTCATATTCATGTCTCCTTTCTTTCCCAGACTATGGTTGTATATAGCTAGATGGTCAGACCATTGTCCGTGGCCTGCTGGAAGAGTAAAGAAACCAGCCAATGGGCTGGCTACAGGGTTCCTGAAGGTCAAATGAGATAATATCTATAAAATGTTTTGCAAACTTCAAAGCACTGTATGCGTCCATTGTCCTTATTATTATTACTATTACCCTCCTGGCTCTGGTCTCTAATACATTGGAGGAACTATTGGCAAATCTATGTCTTTAGGCGTCCTCCATTTTTTTCACTTCACCTTTCCATTTTTCACAATTGGCCTAGATGGTTTTGAAGGTCTCTTTCAGATCTCTGTTCTAAGGCTCCTCCCAGCCCTGACATTTTCTGTTCTAAACCCCGCTCCCAGTTCTGTCACTCTCTGTTCTAGGTTCCCTTCAGGTTCTGCCCAGTTCTGACATTCTATAATTTTATATTTTTCTTGCCTAGGATATAATTCACAAATACTTTATGCACTTTGACCACAATATTTGATTCTTTTTCACTTTCCCAGTATTTTATAAGCTCTTTTCTCAGGATTAAAATCACTAGCAAGTTTCTATCTACTCATTCTTGTTACCAGGTTTTATATAGATGTCTATATAAACATAAATATACACAATACATAAATGTGAATGTAGAAATGAATCTGTATTATTATATATTTTATATAGCTATAAATATGTATATATAATATATAGAGAGACATAGACACACAAATAAATATACATGTCTCTCTATATGGTATAACCCTTGTTGCTCTATGAATGAAACAAGGCTCAGGCTAGAAAACTGTTCGAAAATTGAAATGACCTGTACCCACTGTACAATTCTCTTGATTCTCCACCCTTCTCCTTCCCTAAGGTTTCTTCTTACAGCTCCACTTGCTGTGTATGACCTGGGCTCTGCCAAGTCTTCTAATCACTCTGCATTCCATTCCTGGTGTCCTGGGCCCTGGAAGAGATTCTGTCATTCAGAAATCCCAGCATTGAAGAATCCCCCAAAGCTGAGGGGACCTCTGCCACCATCTTGCTCTATGTGTAACTTACCCAGATATCTTCTAAGAGCACACCCAACAAGGTCTTCAGCTTGAAGACCTCCAGGGATGGGAAGCTCACTTCTTCTCTAGGAAGCCCAGCCACTTTTGGACAGCTTTCATTGGTGGATTCTTTTTTTTCCTAATGTCTCTTCTTAGGAACTTCCATCTACTGCTCCCAGTTCTGCCCTCTGGGGCCATGTAGGCCAAGTCCAAATTCTCCATGAAATGGCTCTGAATTTGCTTAAAAACAACTATCTTGTTCCCTTTGGGACTTCTCAAGGACATACTTCTCCAGTTTCTTCAACCACACCTTAATTGGCATGAGTTGAGGTACTTTATTAATTGTTATCCAAGTCATCTCTCATAAGAGTTGGAAAGGACCTTAAAAGTAATTTATTTGGGGCAGCTAGGTGGTGCAGTGGGTAGAACACTGGCCTGAAGTCAGGAGGACCTGAATACAAATCTGGCCTGAGATAGTTAGTAATTGCCCAGTTGTGTGACCTTGGGCAAGTCACTTAACCCCACTGCCTAAAATAAAAAAGAAAATTTAAAAAAGTCATTTATTCCAAACCCCTCAGTTTACTGATAGGCTCTCACAGAGGTTAAATGACTAAATAGCACTAATCTAGAGCTGAGAAGGACTTTAGAGGTCATTTAGTCCAAATCTCTCTCTCTCTCTCTCTCTCTCTCTCTCTTTTTTCTAGATGAAGCAACTGAGGCTCAAGAGGTTAATTGATTTCCCAAGTTCCCATTTTTATCTCTTTTCCTCTGAAAATTCTCTGGACTGAACTAACCATAACAGATGAGTGTCATCAAATATTTTAGAAAGATTTCAACAGTAGTGGTTTAAACCCAAAGGCTTTGTGAGTGTATTTGTGTGCTTAACTCTATTCTTCAGAAAGTGAAGGTATTTCCATTCCTGAAACATTCTGGTTAGTTTCACTTTTATTGTAAACACGGAGCCTCTGCCACTGGGATTCACCCAAGACATGCTAGCTCTGATTGGCAGCTCTGATTAAAATTGTTGGAGAAGTGAAAAGGAGGGGCAGAGGGAAAATGGAACTAAAGAGTCACTTATTTTATAGCCAGGCATGGAGGAGATAACCTCAAAGGAAGGGGCCTGCAGGAAGGGACTTCCCCGTCATATCCTCCCCTTAACACCACAGATTCACTGACTTTATATGGCTGATCCTGATAGCTCTCCAGTGAGAAGGAACCTTATTGGTTAGAGGCCAAGCCACTTAATCTCACTGGTCCTTAGTTTCTTCCCTTATAAAATGACCCCTGAAGTCCCTTCTAATTCTATATCTTGGATTCTATGAACTCTCTCTTGATAGCTTCATCTAAATCTTGGTGCCTCAAAATCAATTTGTTCCAAACTTGGTACATTATTGTCTCCCCATCCCCTTGAATTTACCCATCCTTCCAACTTGGCTGTTTGTATTGACAGCATCATCAGTCCTCTCAATCATTTGAATTAAGAACCTCAGAACAATCTTTAATTCCCCCTTCCCCATCAGCAATATCCAAACAGTCCCCTTGAGCTCCTAGGACCACTCATAAGACCATTATCCTAATGCAGACCTTCATTATCTCTCACGTAGATTATTTTAATAGATCCCCAACTAATTTCCTTGTTTCAAGTCTTTCATAATTGTAGAATGTCAGAGTCAGAGAGGTCCTACCACTAGCCCTGCTATCTCTCCTGAAAGGCAGTGTGGCTTAGTGGGTAAAGGACCAGTCTTGAAGACCAGAAAGTCTAGGCTCAGTTTATACCTTTGATATGCTCAATGTGTGACCTTAGACAAATGTCTCAGTTCCTAAAGTCTTTAACATCACAAATTTCAGAGATTGGTTGTTTTTGTTTTTGTTTTGTTTTCTAGGTTTTTTTTAACAAGGTAGTAGGGTTATGTGACTTACCCAAGGTCACACAGCTAGGCAATTATTATGTCTGAGACTGGATTTGAACTCAGGTCTTCCTGACTTCAGGGCTGGTGCTCTATCCACAGTGCTACCTAGCTGCCCCCAAAGATTGGTTGTTTGTTTATTTCCCTTCCTTCTCCAAGAGAACCAAAATGGCTTCACTCTTTCAGGGCCAAGGTATAGTGTGTCCAACTGTGGCTGATCAGACCAATCCAAGTTCAGGAGGCTCTACCACAGGTCAGGCACAAGTAGTCCATGTGAACATCACGGATAAAGTTGTGTTGCTTATATTTCTTTGGAGTTACTGCCCTTTGGATTTGCTCATAGAATACAGCTTCTTTGATGCTAGCTAACCATGTTGAGTAGGTACTCTGCTCATATCTCCCAATCGAGTCCCAAATTCTTCAGAGAGACCTTGGGAGTGTCCATGCATTACTTCTTCTGACCTTCATGAGAGCACCAGCCTTATGTGAGTTTCTCAATAAAATAGTCTTTGCGGCATACATCTGGCACTTGAACAACATAGTCAACCATCAAACTCTTTTCAATAGAATCTGATTTTGAGAAAGTTCAATTTGTTCACTTTGAGAAAGGACCTCAGTGTCCAATATCCTATCTTCAAGTGATCTTCTCCTAAGACAATTCAAATGAAAGCAATTCAGATTTCTGACATGGCACTGTTTTACTGTCCAGGTTTCACAATGAGGTCAGCACAATGGCTCTGTAGAAATTCAGCTTGGGAGGCAGTTTAATACCTCTTCTCTCCCACACTTTCCTTTGGGGCCTCCTGACACTGAGGTAACTGTGGCAAAGCATTGGTTCAACCTCATTATCATTGTGTACATCCCTGGAAAGTATAGGTATATGCCAAGGTAAGTGAACTTAGCCACAGTATTCAAATTTTTTCTCTTTGTTATAACTGATGGTTCTATGTATGGATGGTGTGGTACTGATTGATGAAGCATCTGTGTTAATTGTTAGGTCAAAATTAGTAGAAGCAGCAGAAAATTGAACTATACTTTGTGGCATCTCAGTCTGAGAGGCTGCATTGAGTGCACAATTGTCTGGTGAACAAAAAAGTTGCACATCAACCTTCCCTTCACTTTAGTCTTAGTTTGTGGCCTTTTCAAGTTAAATAATTTACCATCTCTGGGATAAAGTAACCTTGATGCTATGTTTGATAACAAGACTGAAAGCCTCATGCTAAAAAGCATGGAAGCAAGGACATAGCTCTGTTTCAATCTACTGATGACTGGGAAATCTCAAGGACATCATCCATTAACCAGGACCTGGACAAGCATTTCATTGTGAAATGCTTCCAACATCGATAAACTTCTCCAGGCAACCAAATTTTGATATAACTTTCCTCATGATGGCAGTGTCAAAGGACTTTAGTTAGACCTACGAACATTACATACAGACCTCTGTTTTGCTCCTAGCATTTCTCCTGGAGTTGTCAGGCAGTAAAAACCATATTGACTGTTCTTTCTGAATCCATACTGGCTCTTGGGTAGATGACCATCTTCCTGGTGAAGTATTAGCCTAAGAATCTTGCCAGCAATGATTAAGTGAGAAATAGCCCCACTCTGTGATTGCCACAGGACTACCTATTCCTTCCTCCTTTATAGAGATGGACAATGAAGGTATCCTTGAATTCTTGGCAGATGACCTCCTCTTGCCATATATCCCAGAATATTTCAGTCAGCTTTGGTATGAGCAATGCCCCCCCCATCTTGTAAATCTCATCTGCAGTAAAGTCATCACCAAGTACTTTGCCACATAAATAGAGTCTAATGGCAAATTGCAGAAATAGTGATGAGCAGAAGAAGGCAATTCCTGCTCTGTAGAAGCTTACAGTCTAATGAGGGAAGTATTTAAGAGATCCAGTGATCTCTTAATGTAGCCCAGACCCCTAATTATTAGGGAGTTTGTCCTTTCTCCAAATCTAAATTTTGCATCTTTGTAGCTTCTACCTATGGCTACTATTTTTGTTTCCTGGGCCCAAGCAGAAAGGTTATTTGAAGATGGAACACCCTTTCTATTTGGAGTCCTTCAACATGCACTTTCCCTGGTAGGTTAGGTCATATAGATAGCAAAGAGAAGAGGTGGGATCTAAGTCTAGGTCCTCTGACTCCACAACCAGTGGTCCTTTCCAACTTTATTATACAATGTTAGTTTTATTGTTGTTCAGTCATTTCAGTCCTGTCTTATACTTTGTGACCCCATTTGGTATTTTCTTGGCATAGATACTGGAGTGGTTTGTCATTTTCTTTTCCAACTCATTTGACAGATGAGGGAACTGAAGCAGACAGGGTGAAATGACTGGCCTAGGATCACAGCCAGGAAGTGTCTGAGGCTGAATTTAAACTAGGGTTCCTGACTCCAGGCCCTGTGTTCTCTGCATCACATAGCTACCCAAGAGTTGTTTTGCCTGAAAACTCAGTGTCTTCCTCTTCTGCCATAACCTCTGTGATCAACCTGATGTTGAGACCCTAGTTAGTTGGTCCTGATACACAATCCATTATAAGTCTTTACTGAAAGTCTTCCTTCTAAGACCTCTACCAGCTCTGACATTCCATGTCCTATGACTCCCCCCGCCACCATCCCAACCTTAACATTTCATATTCTAACACCCCTCCTAGCCCTAACATTCTCTGTTCTTTTTTTTTTTAGATATTTTTTTAGGTTTTTTTTTTTTTGCAAGGCAAATGGGGTTAAGTGGCTTGCCCAAGGCCACACAGCTAGGTAATTATTAAGTGTCTGAGGCCGGATTTGAACCCAGGTACTCCTGACTCCAGGGCCGGTGCTCTATCCACTGTGTCACCTAGCTGCCCCAACATTCTTTGCTCTAAGGCCTCTCTCAGCTCTATCATCCACTGTTCTAAGAATTTTTCTAGCTCTGACATACTGTAGACAACTCATTCTTTCTGAGACTAAGGCCATTGTCATGGCCATCAAGAACATTCATTCTGCAATTCAATTCAATTTAACCAACTTCCTATGTATTTTTTAAATGCTATGCCCTAGATACTATGTTATACAGTGAGGATTCAAACAAATAAATAGAAACAGACCCTGTCCTCTAGGGGCTTCCATTCTAGTCTGGAGGGAAAATTTAGCAGTACGGTTTCAGTAGGGAAGGCAAAAAAATAAAAAATCCTGTCATATGCTGACTCTTGAGAGAATAAGAAATTCCCCAGGAAATAGGCTTCCTTCTGCCTAATGAGCAGCCGTCAGCTCTGGAGGCTAATTTGAGTCTCTGGCCGAGCAGAAGGCCTCAGGTCACCGGGTGAGAGCTGGACCTCAGAAGGAGAAAGGAAGGGGAAATAAGACACGCCGCAGTGACAAACAGGCCCAAATCTCATTACATTCACTTGGGCATTCACTGGCTAGTGCTAAGTTGGCCAATTAAAAGTAATTTCTTCTGCAAGCTTCTCTTTGAGAGTTATTTAAATAAGACTTAAAAATTAATCTTTCATTTGTACCAAGAATAAAGCAGTCCTATTTTCCCCCCAAGCTGGGCCTCTCTTTTCGAAATGATGATGTACTGCGGGAAATTAGCCTGATTAATCACCGTCTGGCAGCTGCAGTGCCTCCCGAATTCTGCAGGCCCAGCACAACTAACTGAGTGGCCTCTTTGGGGTCCCTGGGTGTTTATTCCTATTCTGGTTCTCTCTTACAGCCCTTAGGAACTCCACAGAGGAAAGGACTTTGGCTACGATGTCAGCAAATGCCATTGATCAACAGTGGATCCTAGGTGTCTTGGAAGGATCATTAGAATGGGAAATGTCAGAGCTGGGAGGGAGCCTAGGACAGGGAATGTCAGTGCTGAAACTTTAGTTCACATTACTATAGAGCATTACAGCCACATGGACCCTCAGAAGTCATCTGGTAGAATGATTAGATTTTTATTTTACCTACAATGCTGTAAAAATAACACTTATCTTTGCCATATTCACACCACCATGCCTCTCTCTCTCTGGTCATTTCCATCCAAACCACACTGCTATTCCCCTGCTCTTCCACTCTCACCACTTCCTAATTCTCCAATAGGTGTTCCCCTATTATATGAGTTTATAACCTAGGGCCCAAGATGGTCTATTTGTCTTTAACTGTTAAGATCACCATATTTCATTTTAATTGGTTTGCATTATAATCCAATGTATTTTATTTTACGCAGCCAAAAATATGATTCTGAACAAGGCTCCATGGATTTTATTAGATTGTCAAAGGTTTACAAGACCACAAAAAAATTGATTAAGAACTGCTGTTAGGGGTGGCTAGGTGGTGCCATGGATAGAACACCGGCCCTAGAGTCAGGAGGACCTGAGTTCAAATCCGACCTCAGACACTTAATAATTACCTAGCTGTGTGGTTTTGGGCAAGTCACTTAACCCCATTTGCCTTGCAAAAAAAAAACCTGCTGTTGTTGAACACCTCTCAGACTGGCCAATATGACCAGAAAGGACAATGATCAATGTTGGAAGGGATGTGGGAAATCTGGGACACTAATACATTGTTGGTGAAGCTGTGAACTCATCCAACCTTTCTGGACAGCAATCTGGAATTATGCCCAAAGGGCAACAAAAATGTACATACCCTTTGATCCAGCAATACCACTATTGGGTCTATACCCTGAAGAGATGATGAAAAAGGGTAAAAACATCACTTGTGCAAAAATATTCATAGCAGCCCTGTTTGTTGTGGCAAAGAAATGGGAATCAAGTAAATATCCTTCAATTGAGGAATGGCTTAGCAAGCTGTGGTATATGTATGTCATGGGATACTATTGTTCTGTTAGAAACCAGGAGGGATGGGGATTCAGGGAAGCCTGGAGGGTTTTGCGTGAACTGATGCTGAGTGAGATGAGCAGAACCAGAAAAACATTGTACACCCTAACAGCAGCATAGGGGTGATGATCAACCTTGATGGACTTGCTCATTCCATCAGTGCAACAATCAGGGACAATTTTGGGGTATTTGTGATGGAGAATACCATCTGCATACAGAGACAGAATTGTGGAGTTTGAACAAAGACCAAGAACCAAAGACCTTTAATTTAGGAAAAAAAAAAACCTGATATCTTATTATGTAAACTTGCTATCTCTTATATTTTGTTTTCTTCCTTAAGGATATGATTTCTCTCTCATCACATTCAATTTGGATCAATGTATACCATGGAAACAATGTAAAGACTAGCAAATTGTCTTCTGTGGGGGGGGAGGGAAGCAAGATTGGGGGAAAACTGTAAAACTCAAAATATATAAAATCTTTAAGTTAAAAAAAATTCTCTTGTTAGAAAGCAAACTCCTTGAGGGGAAACACATCTTTTTTTGTTTAATTAATACTTCATCATTCATCATTACCATGCCAATTAGTAACACATTTATCATTATTATCATCATTACCTTTGCCATCATCATTGCTATTACCTTTATCATCACCATTATCATCATCTTCGCTATCAGCATCATTGCCATCTCACTATTACACACCATTACATCATCATTGCCATCATCACCACCATTACCACCATCTTCACCATCACCATCATCATCATCATCATCATCACCATTATCATGACCACGACATTTCCAGACTTGTCATTCATTTTCAATGCAGTATAGCACAGAAACTATTGGAATTGGCATCAGAGTATTGGCTCAGATCTTGACTGCCACTTCCTGATAAACATGTCTCTTTACCTCTGTCAGAAAGTAGGGAGGGCCATTAGAACAGGCTATGGCAGTGATGGAAGAGATCTTAGAACAGGGAATATCAGAGTTGGGAGGGACCATAGAGCAGGGAATGTCAGAGCTGGGAGAGGCCTTAGGAGAGCTGTTTCCTCACCTGTAAAATGAGGAGGTTGGACTAGTTAGCCTTTGAGGTCCCTTCCAATTTGTGATTTGATGACCTGCCGTTTTCTCACCTTGACCCTGTTATTCATTTTCTGTCCCCCCTCCCCAGACAGCTTTTTTTTCCCAACACTCCCCTTGCCTAAGTCCTACCCATCAGTGCTTCAAGGTCTATCTACTCTATGAAGTCTTCCCAGATTTTCTTAATCCATCCTGATCTCGCTTTCCTCTGAATTCATAGAGCATATGTCTCTACCATTCAAAGAGCACTTAGCATAATAATAGCTGACATTTACTCAGCACTTGCTAAGCCCATTTCAAACCTTATGTCTTTTGATTCATTTAACAGCCCCATGAGGGAGGCACTGAAGGTATTATTGTACCCATGATGATGATGAGGAGGAACCTGAGACTCCCAGGAGTGAAGTGACTTGCTCAATGTCAGAGTCAGAGGTGGGATTCAAATCTAGGACTTGCCGATTCAGATTCTAGTCTCTCCCTTATGACACAATGTCTATCATGACATCCTGATCCTTGACTAAGGTAACATATATAAGATCATCAAGATACTTTGGTTACCTTTGTATCTATGTCCTGTGTCCTCAATGAGTCCATAATTTTCTTGATAATAGGGACTTTGTGCCATGATCCCTACCATTTATTTTTAGTTTTTGTTTTTTGTTTTTTTGCAAGGTAAAGGGGTTAAGTGACTTGCCTATGGTCACACAGCTAGGTCATTATTAAGTGTCTGAGACTGGATTTGAACTCAGGTCCTCCTGACTCCAGGGCCGGTACTCTATCCATTGTGCCACCTAGCCACCCCAATCTCCACCATTTTGTGTGAGGTTTGGTCTAGGATCATTGACTTAAACATGGAAGGTCTCTTTGTCCAAGCCCTTCCTTTTACAGAAAAGGAAACTGAAGCCCAGTAAGTTCAGGGACTGATAAACTTCAAGCTGTTAGGGACATGGTTGGTTATCTAGTGCAACCCTCTCATCTTATAAGAGCCTGAGGACTAGAGAGATTGGATAACCTGTCAAAATTTGTACAGCTATTAAGTGATCAAAATTTGAACCCAGGTCTTTTGGTTTCAAACCCTGTTCCCTGTCCACTGACCAGATTAAATGTCTTTGAAGGAAGGAGGAGAACAAGCTTTTATGAAACAGTGAACATGTTCAAGACAATATTCTTTATAAATATTATCTTATTTGATCCTCACAACAACCCTTCATAATAATGCTATTACGATACCCATTTTATAGATAAGGGAAACTGAGACAGATAAAAGAAACAGGACTTGGCCAGAACTGAACTTAGGTCTTCCTGATTCTGGGTCTAGTTCCCTATCCACTGAACTATCTACCTGTTTCAAGATTACACGTCTATAGATAGCAGAATCATCATGTGACCCTGTGATATAGGTCTAAGATTTGAATTTAAAGAGATCTTAGAGACCACCTAGTTCAACCCTCTTATTTTAAAAATGAAGAAACTGACCTCCCAGAGAGGTGAAGTATTTTGACTCAGATCACACAGTAACAGAGTCCACATTTGAATAGATGAGGAAACTGAGGCACTTTGACTCAAAAGCCAGTTTTGATTTTTTTTCCATTGTAGTGATAATAGTGAGATTTTGAATCTAGGTATCTTTCAGAAAAGAGTCCCCCTTACTTCCCAAAGGTCTAGCTGAGAGACTTCCTTGAGAGTGATTCAATGGGAAATTTCTTCAGTTGCGATTTGGGGGAAGCACGCATCCCTACCCTGGAGTTTTCCCCAAAGTTCCCCAGTCCATTCAGGTCCCCTTTCTAATACCAACTTCCTCTTGTCCTTCCTCTGCTGCTTCCCCTGCACCCAGGCCTGCTCTGGCTCTAGGAACTCATGTACCCAGTAAGATGAACTAGACTAACCCAGATCCACCCCCAAAGGATGGCAGAATCAGGAAAAAGCCAAATGGTGGGTTGGAGTCACCCCCATGGTACATTAGGATGTCTGGAGGAAACCCAGTACATAAGGATTTGCTCAAAATTGCAATTTCTTCTTTGCCAAAGCTCAGAATCTCTCTTAAACCCTAAGCAAATAAACCACAGAGACAGCATTTTGCTGGTGACAAAATCATGGGAGCCCTTAAGATTTGCTAGTTTTCAGAGGAGTAGGATGGATTTTTCTTCCACGGGCTGCCACCTGCCCTTCATCTATAAAGAGATCAACAATCACCATCTGGACTTCCCATTCAGCCTCCCCAGGGATTTTATCTATAGATAGGATTGCTATAGTGACTAGAGTGATGGACAAGATTGACAAATCTTGGGTTCAGATCTTACTTCCAACACCTTCTGGCTAGGCAAAATGTCTTTCAGCCTCAGTTTCCTCAAATGTAAAATGATGATGATGATGATGACACTTACTGCCTAGGGTTGTTGTGAGGAAAAAGTCGAGGCAGTGAGTCTTTTTTAGGCACCTGTCATCTATTAGCCACTGTGCTAAGTGTTGGATCAAATGAGATAATTTATGGAAAGTACTTTGCAAACATCAAATCATTACATGACTCTGTAAGCTCTGTGTGTGTGTGTGTGTGTGTGTGCATGTGTATGTGTGTGCATGTATTAATTCGCCTACCTTCTTTCCCTGAAATATTCCTCTGCCTCGACAGTCTCCTTTTCCTATTAGAGTGTCCATCACTGGGTTTCCATTTTGGAGAGCAATCTGGGTCAGTCAACCTTTATTGTCTTCCTGGATCTTTGACTTTCTGGATAGTGAAACCATATCTTCCCCCAGAACTAGTCTTCCCCATTCCCCCATCTTGTCTGCTCTCTCTTTCTAATTAGAATAGACCAGTCCCTTGAGGGCAGGGACTGTTTTTGTCTTTCTTTTTACTCCAACACTTATCACAGTGGTTAGCACACAGTAGGTGTTTAATAAATACTCCTTGCCTTGAGATAAGGTGTTGTTGTAATTCAATCATTTCAGTTGTGTGCATCTAGCTGTGTGACCTTGGGCAAGTCACTTAACTCTGATTACCTCACATCCAGGACCATCTCCAGTTGTCTTGATTCATATCTGACCCCTGGATCCAGATGATTCTGGAGAGAAATGAAGTTAGTGACTTAGCACAGTAGCCCCTCACTCAGATCTAATTCAGATATTTGTCATGGCATCACCTCTCTCATGTCATGATTTTCTTCAAGAATGAAGGACAAGGGGCAGCTAGGTGGCACAGTGGATAGAGCACCAGGACTGGAGTCAGGAGTACCTGGCTTCTAACACTTAATAATGACCTAGCTGTGTGGCCTTGGGCAAGCCACTTAACCCCATTGCCTGGCAAAAATAAAAAAAAAGAATGAAGGATAAACATCACCATCACCATCACCATCACCATCACCATCACCATCATCATCATCATCATCATCATCTTCAAATCTTCATGACCCCATTTGAGGTTTTCTTGGCAAAGAATGGTTTACCATTTCCTTCTCCAGCTTGCAAGAAAATACACAAACAAAAATAAAGCCTACCGAATCTCAGAATCATGAGATGTCAGAGTTGGGAGACCTCAGAGGCCTTATTATATAAGTGCAACGTTGTGATCATAATAATTGCTAGAACCCTTGAATCTTTACACAGCACCCTATCGATATTATCTCATTTCATTTCATGACAACCCCAGAAAATTGGTAGGTACTACTCTTATCCCCATTTTATAGATGAAGAAACTGAGGCAGATAGAAGTAAAATAATGTATCTGTGCTCACCTGTACATTTCTTAGGTGGAATTTGAACTCAGGGTTCCTGATATCAGGAATGGAGAAGAAAGTGAGGCCAATGACTTAAAGCCAATTCACTCCCAAGTCAAGACCATGATACCATTGGTCCCCTTCTAGAACGAAGGACTGGATAACATCATTGAACTGAAGGTGAACTGACGGCCTCCTGAGGCACTTTTGCTTGGACTTTGGAATTTTTTCTTGAAATCTCGGGTAAACTTGTCTTTTTGTCATTTTGACCCATTCTTTACTTCCAGTCCCGTTCTTACCCTCAGATACCAAAAGAACAGATGGATCCCTCTTCCACATCTCCACAATTTAAATACTTGAAGGCGTCTTCCCTTCCTCACTCCAGTCTTCTCTTTTTCCAGGCTAAGCATTTCACTCAGCTAGTCAATCAATAAACATCCATTAAACAACCTACTATGTATAGAGCTCTGCATTCACTTGCAAAGAGAGGCCAAAGACAATCCCTGTTCTTAAGGAACTCATCATCTAATAGGGGAGACAGACGTGTAAGCAAGATATAGACAAGATAAATGGGAGGTCGTTACTAGAGGGAAGGCACCAGAATTAAGTGGGGGAGAGGGGGATCTGGAAATAGTTCCTGTAGAGTGAGATTTTGGCTGGGACTTGAAGGAAGCTGGGGAAGCCAGAAGGCAGAGAGGAAGATGGAGAGTCTTGCAGGTTTAAGAGACAGCTAGGGAAAAGGGGAGTCTTGTTCAAAAACCAGCCAGGATTCAGTATTTCTCCATCTGATCCTTCTGTGAAAAGAACAGTCCCTGTATGATCCCAGGCACTTTCCAGTTTATCAATGTCCTTCCCATAATATTACGGCCAGAACCAAACAGACGATTGATTCCCTAGGACCAGGAGAGAGGACAGTGGAACTGTCACTCCCTTGGGCTGGAGACCACACATCTCTTAATGCAGCCAAAAGAGCTCCTATGGCAGGAAATCTCATCCTCAGCAGCAGGTTGCTCAACCAGGCAAAAGAGAGCTCTAAAAAAAGGAATTGAGATTTTGTTAAAGGAAGTAATTTAGTAATTAGCCTTTTCCTTGTGATTACTAATCACTCATCCCTGGTTGGGTTCCAGTCCTATCACTTATTAGCTTGTGGCCATTGGCAAGACACTTAATCTCTCTGAGCCTCAGTTTCCTTATCTGTTAATGAAGGCTAATAACCTTTGCTTAGCTTAGCTCCCAGGGTTGATTAAAGAAGATAATAGATTTCAGAGGGCTTTGTAAACTATGAAGCATATTAAAATGATTATTATTATCTCTCATCTACTCGTATCTCTAGCTGTTTCTCTAGGGACAAAGAGGAACTTAGAGCTCAGCTAATTTAAGCTACTCATTCTTTTTTCTTTCTCACTCTCCCTTCCTTTCCCTTCCTTTCCCTTCCTTTCTCTTTCTTTCTTTCTTTCTTTCTTTCTTTCTTTCTTTCTTTCTTTCTTTCTTTCTTTCTTTCTTTCTTTCTTTCTTTCTTTCTTTCTTTCTTTCCTTCCTTCCTTCCTTCTTTCTTTCTTTCTTTCTCTCTCTCTCTCTTTCGTTCTTTCTTTCTTTCTTTCTTTCCTTCCTTCCTTCTTCCCCTTCCTTTTTCCTTCCTTCCTCTCTCTCTCTCTCTCTCTCTCTCTCTCTCTCTCTCTCTCTCTCTCTCTCTCTCTCTCTTTCTCTCTCTCTCATAGTTTTTCTTCATATAGCCTACCCCCTCTCATTCCTCAGTGATTCTGCCTTTCTAGCACCCATTAAAATGGGAGGAGGGAGAACTAGATGAGAACCAACTAGCATACTGACCGTGTCACAGTATATGTAATATTCTACACCCAGGGTCCCTCACCTCTGAAAATCCTAGAGTTTGGGAGATGTGGGGAGGGTTTTGTGCTCAAAGGGAAGATCCACATTTTCTGTTTCACAACCCAGACTGGCCCTACCCAGCCCAAGGTGATTCATGGAATCCATCTCTGGATTGGGGAATCTGAGCCCAAGGAAAACTCCAGGGTGCCTCTGGATGACTTCATTCTACCTCTGTTCATACTAGTCATCATTGAAGGCAGTCACCATGCTGTACTGGAAAGAACAGAAGAGAGCTTGAGCTCTGGTTTGGGTCATCAGATGGTGACTCTGGGTTAGTCAACTTCCCCTCCCTAAGCCTCAGTCTCCTCATCTAATGGGAGTAATAATGTTTTTATGACCTACTTAGGAGGTTGAAGGGGTAAAGAATCTGCTTTGGAGTCAGACCTGTGTTCAAGTCTTACTTTTGGTGTTTATTATCTGGGTAATTCTGAGCAAGTAACTGAGGAGATGGGACTCAGTTGATCAGAATTTATTTGCCAAATTCCTAACATGTGACAAGCAGTGAAGCTAGATGATTTCTGGGGTCCTTCCTAGCTCTGCATCCAGGAGCCTTCATATTAACGATAGGAGTCTGGGAGCTCATTCAACCCTCATTGCCAACAGGCAATTCTCTAAGACTAGAAATAGAAGTTGCCCCCAAATTATCCAGACTAAAACAGCAACAACAAAGTTCATAGCAACCTATACCATATGACTAGTATGAGGAAAATGATTTGTAGCTCCATCCCAGAGTTGTCATATCCACACCTTAATTTTTTTTCTGAGGTGGGGGACCAGGGTATGTCACACCGTATACAATGTGATGCTTCTTTAATAAGTTGATTTTGCTGAACTGTTTTCCCCCTTCATTTTAATGTATTAAGTATATTTTAAAAACCCTAATCATAATGCATTGTTTGTTGTTATAGTAAAAAGTTTGTTTGACTTTTTGTAAACCATTTGAGGTTTTCTTGGCAGAGACATTGGAGTACTTTGTCATTTCCTTCTCTACCTCATTTGGCAGGTGAGGAAACTGAGGCAAACAGAATTAAGTGATTTTCTCAGGGTCACACAGCTAGCTGGTGTCTGAGACAAGATTCAAACTCAGGAAGATGATTCTCTCTGACTGTAGACCTAGTATTCTATCCTTTGTATCACCTGGCTATACCTAAACCCTAGCCCTAATTCATTGGATTACCCTAATACAGTGACTGACCCTGCATATAAAACTCCAACCCTGTTTCTGAAGTTGGTTCTTTGTGGCGGGGGCGGCGGGGGGGGGAGAAAGGCAGGTGAAATATAAAGCAACAACAAAAGATAGCAATTGAAATCTTTCTTAAAATAAGGAAAGTGCTTTGTAAATGTCAATGTTAGTTCTTCTTCTTTTTTCTCTGTCTGTCTGGGGGCATGGGTACTGGGGAGAGTGAGAGAGAGGCTGGATTTTAAGTTGGCATGATAGATGAGGCCTTACAGCATCACCCAAGCTAGGGTGGGTTAGCCAATGGAACAAGAAAGGATGTGGGGGGGTAAGGAGGGGTGGCCCCATGGATAGAGCAATAATCCTGGAGTCAGGAGAACCCTAGTTCAAATCTGGTCTTAGACACTTGCTACTTATTGTGTGACCTTGGGCGAGTCATTTAACTCCATACGCCTCTCCCCCCCCCCCCCAAGAAAAGAGAAAAAGAAAAAAGAATGGATGGGATAGTCAGAAAAGAGGTGCTTGGGGAGCCATGATTGTGAAATAGGGGCCCTGTGTGTTGTATCAAGGTGCCTTAAGAATGTGGCCCTGGGAACCCAGAGCTGGAATAGCAGGTTTTGTTTTATTTTTAATGAGCACCAACAAGGGAGGACCAGAGAACTGTGAGGATCATTTACTGGCAAACAGTGCAAATGATAACGAGGCACCTTTTTCTTAATTGGTCACCAGGGCTGTTTGATGGGTCCTGAAAGAGGCAGGGCCCACTGGGAAAGGGATAGGGGCCCAGTGAGGAACTTGTTCCACAAGAGAAAAGAATTTGAGACACTTTAGGATGCAAGACAATGGAACCCAGAGTATGGGGCATGATGGGAAAATCATTGGCTACCTGTGGACATTCAGTTTTCACAGAATTGAAGAATCAGGAAAGGACCTCAAAGGTCACCTCCCTTGACCCTGACTTGGACAAGAGGGTCTTCTCTCCACTGGCCTCAACAAGTGGTGGTACAGCCACAGCTTGAAAGTCTTCAGTGAAGGAGAAGGAAAGGAACTAACATTTATGTATCAGATGGGACAATTTGTTGGCACTGTGCTGGATAGAGCGCCAGGATGCAGGTCAGACTTATCTTAGTGAGTTTACATCTGGCCTCAGACACTCACTATCTGTGGCACTTACTTTGTTCTGTCTGCCTCAGTTTCCTCCTCTGTGAAATGAACTGCAGAAAGGATTGGCAAACCTTCAGTATCTTTTCCCAAGAACACCCCAAATGGGGTCACAAATAGTTGGATGTGGATGAAAATGTGCCAGGCAATGATCTGAGCACTTTAGAAATAATGCTTCAGTTGGTCCTCACAACTGGGAGATAGGAGCTATTATCATCCTAATTTATACTTGGAGAAACTGAGGCAAACAGAGGATTTTTTTAAATGGCTTACCCAAGTCCTTGTAAATCTGGGGCCATATTTGAATTCAGCTCTTCCTGCCTCAAGCCCCAGCTCTCTATCCACTGTGCCACCTAGCTGCCTCTAAGGGAAATCACTCACCTCCCAAGGCAACCCCCTCCACTTGGGGACTGCTCTCCTTGTTAGGAAGTTTTTCCTGCCATCTAGTCTCAACTTGCCTCTTTATAGCTCCTAGTTCACCCCTCTGGGGCCAACAAAAACAAACCCATGTCCTCCTTCTGGTGATTGCCCTTCAGCTGATCTGCAAACCTGGCTGTGGGACTCTGAGAGCAAGACACTCACCTCTCAATCCTCCAGGCAATTCTGAGAGAGAGAGAGAGAGAGAGAGAGAGAGAGAGAGAGAGAGAGAGAGAGAGAGAGAGAGAGAGAGAGAGAGAGAAAGAGAGAGGAGAGAGATTGAGAGGTGGACTCTTGGGCAGTCTGCTGAAGTCTAAAGACTCCTTTCCAGGATCATCCTTGTAAATGCAAAAAATAAAATGCAAAGGATTCTCAAGTAAGCCAACTCTTTGGAAATGAAGATATAATCTTTTCTGTCTCCTCCATCTTCCCAAACTCCCTGAGAGCTCTCAGCAGAACTCCTTAGGGTCCATGGGTCCCAAGGGAACAATCCTCAGACACTAGAAGTTGACCAGGAATTGTTCAGGCACATGGATTGAGGGAATCTCCAGCCAAGTCTTGTGTCACCATTCAAATTTTCTCTTCTCCAAGATAAGTCTCTTTGGTTTTGTCCACTGATCCTGATACAGGTCGCTCCCCACTTTGTCTGTTCTTGTCTGGACACTTACCAGCTCATCAGTGTCCTCATGTGATGTCCAGCCCTGGGCTCCATACGACCGATATGGTCTGAGAACCATGACCTCTGATTCTAGATATCATGTGGCTTTGACTCCAGCCTTAGAGCTCACAAGTTTCTATCTGCTATCTGACACAGTTGACTTTTGCAAGCTGATACCAGTTTCCAATGAGCCCTGTTCTTGTGCCAGAATGTCTGTCCTACCAGATGGGCTAGAGCATCGAATGCCTCACCCAGCCGGTATCCATCAGGGTAGTATGTTATTGGAATAGGTCAATGAATGGTTCTGAAGAGAGTCTTAGAAGCAGAGCCATGTATGAAATGAAGTGAAGAACACACAAAAGCCTGGTTTTTGGCACAGGCCAGCCTCTGTGGCTAAAATCCCTCCATGCCCATGGAGATGTGCATGGCATCAATGGTGTATGGTTGAAAGGGACTTTAGAGGTTTTCTAATTTAAAAAAAAATCACGGAGCCCAGGTGAAGAACCCTTGATCTAGTCTAAAGTCCCATCCACCTTTAAATTCTGTGGACTATAAAACCGAAATTATTTATAGCATCACTTTTTTTTGTGCAAAAAAACCCCAAAACTGGAAACAAAGCTAGTTGGTGGTAGATTGAAAAATGGTTCAATAAATCAATTTTGCAGGTGCTACCTGAGTACTAGTCACTTCATTGGATGCTGGAAATACAAAGATAAAAATAAAATCCCTCATTGGCCTATGTTGCTAACAGATTAGCGGCAATGCATCGAATGGAGCATTATTGTGATGTAAAGGAAAGGAGGAGTTCAGAGAAACCCGAGGGAAGACTTGTAAGTGGAGTGGGATGAGCAGAACAAGGAGAACAAGCTACACAGTGATTTGGACGGTCATTTCATTTGGGTCTGACTCTCCTTGACCCCATTTGGGGTTTTCTTGACAAAGGAACTGGAAGGCTTTGCCATTTTCTTTATCTCATTTTATAGATGAGGACAGTGAGACAAACAAGGTAAAGTGACTTGTCCAGGAGCACACAGCTAGTAAGGGTTTGAAGCAGGATTTGAACCCAGATCATCCTGTCTTCCATTCCAATCAGTGCATACCTTCTGTCAGAGTCAATATAAAGAAAATATTGCGTACACTGAAGTGCTCTAGGATTATGAGCAATCCTAGGATCGGTCTTTGATGCATGTCTTGATTTCTCTTCTGAACTGTACAGGAAGACTTCTACCCTCTCAACCAGGCTGAGTTCACCTCTGAAGATCCTTCCCAATCTCCAGTGCCAAGGTGGAAGCACAGCCCAGGAGGGCGACCTCTCCTCCAATGCCAACCTCTTCTTCACCAGTGTCTACCAGCTCCACTCCTTGGGGGCACCTAGATCTCCTTGTTTTTTTAATTTGTTTTTTTTATGTTTTTTGTTTTCCAAGACAATGGGGTTAAGTGACTTGCCCAAAGTCACCCAGCTAGGTCATCATTAACTGTCTTAGGCTGGATTTGAACTCAGGTCCTCCTGACTTCAGGGCCAGTGCTCTATCCACTGCGACACCTAGCTGCCCTGGCACCTAGATCTTCTACATCTGGAGTTGGAAGGGACCTCAGAGGTCATTTAGTTCAACCCCCTCATTTTACAGAAGAGGAAACTGAGGTTCAGAGAGGGGGCATAGCCTCCCTAAGGTCACACAGGGAGGACTGGAAATTTGGTTATCGGTCTCTCAAGTCAATGCTCTCTCTCTAAAGACACTTAGGAACACAGGACTCTTTATAGCCATAAGCAGCTCCCGGGAGGTGAGTTCATTTTGCAAACTAATAAAAATAACCTAGGGGTGATAAATAATTACGTGTCACCCAGACAAACTACTCTTTTATGCGTCATCCCTCTTTTTTTCACAAGCTAGGTAGGGCAGAGGATGGCAGATTGGCCAGCACACTGTTTATTTACAATTTGGCAGGTTGTTGCAAAACTTGCTGATCGCCATCAGCCAGGAATTCCTTTAGTAATTTTACTTAGCACTTACAAAGAGTGGCCCATTCAGGGCAGAAGTCATTTCATACTTGGGGATTTAACTGGCAGCTGATTTCCGTGGGCTAATTTCTCAGCAGGCCGACCATTCTCTCTTGTTCCTAGCAGCTAAGATTCTATGATTCCACTTAATAATAATAATGATAATGATAATAATACAAAAGAGAATAAAAATAGCAATAATGTACTAAAGGCAACTTCTAGTTACTTTGATGCTTCACCTTTTTTTGTTTGGATTCCATCTCAGCCACTTACTAGAGCAACATGATCATCTCTGCCTCAGCTCGTGGTGGGACAAGGTCTCAGGGACCCTGAGAGATTCACACAGCTTCCCTGATGGCTCCCAGCTGCTTAGCCACCTTCTCAAGTTCCAGGGGCTGATCTTGAGCTTATCCAGAGGATCAAGGAATCTTGAGGAAGGAGGAAGCTATGGAATGTGTCTTTTCCACTGATACAACTGTGTGGTGACTTGGATTTTTTAAATGGAAAGATGCCTTCATTTTAAAATACTAACATTTTTCAAATAATAATAATAAACATTATTCATGCTTATTCATTATTAAATATAATAATAACAAACATTTGTGTAGTATTTTAAAATTCACAAAACCCTTGCCATCTCATTTGTCCTCTGAGCCTCAGTTTCCTTGCCTATAAATCAATACAACTGGTCTAGAAGTGATTCTCAAACTTTTTGACCTCCAGATCACTTTCTATTCCTTAAAATCTTTGAGGTCCTACCCCCAAAGCTTTTTGTTCATGTGGAATTTATCTATTGTTATTTACCACATTAAAAATTCAACCATTTTAGTAGTATTTTTCAAATAATTTTGACCTCATAGATATTCTTTATATATTATATGTATATACATATATATATATATATATATATGTATATGTATATATATACATTTTTCCAAGGCAGTGGGGTTAAGTGGCTTGTCCAAGGCCACACAGCTAGGTAATTATGAAGTGTCTGAGGCCGGATTTGAACTCAGGTCCTCCTGACTCCAGGGTTGGTGCTCTATCCACTGCACCACTTAGCTGCCCCTCATGGATATTCCAAAAGGGTCTCAGAGACCCCCCCCAAAGGATGTTTAAAGTCTCTTCCAGCTATGACATTCTAGAAGCCATGTCCATAATAGCTTGTTAGTTATTCCTTAGTTATATGAGAAAGTAAGTCTTTATTATATTAAAAGGAGACCTTATAATTTCCTTACAGTGTTAAAATATTATTTGCTTAGCCGTTCTCCAACTTTTAGTCCTAGAGGTTGTTTTTTTTTCCCCTAAATAGACTAACAATGAATATTTTTGCATGGTAAGTTCTCCCCTCCATTTGTGCTTTTCCTTGTATTTTTAGGATAAAACTTCAGTCATGAAATTTACTCATTAATCTTTCTATTAGATCCAGAAAGACCTTTAGTGGTCATCTGGACGTTATTTTACAAATGAAGAAATCTAAACCTAAAAGGAGGAAGTGACTTGACCAGGGTCACACAGGTAGTTAGTGAAAGAGGCAAGATTTGGCCCTTATGGGGACTACAACCATTGTTCTTTCTTCCCCTGAAGAAAGTGAATTCTTCTCCTCCCCAGTGATTGTATGATTTTTCTGTTGTCCCAAGCCCACATCATTATTAACAGACAGAGAGAAAGGGCATAGAGAGATGAAATGACCTTGCCAGGGACACACAGTAATTAGGCTAACTCAGAACAGAGCCCAGGGTTTCCTCCAATGCTAAATGCTTAGACTCATGGGGGTCTCAGCGCTCATCTGTATGCTGTCTTATTATATTCAGTAACCCAAATACTTGTACAAAGCGGGCTTTGTTACATTCTGAAATGAATAAAATATTAACTAATAGACTTCAAAGAGAAAACAGCAGAGTGAAAAAATGCCAAAAAGGGAGAGAGGAGGAACAAAGCCAGCCAAATACATAATGGTAAAATAAGTCAACGCATCATTTTCCCCTGTCACTTGATTGACACGTCTTGAATGATTTATTGGCAGGCCCACCTCTTTCTAATAATATGGTAATTCAGAGCATGTTTCTTTCAGGCGTGATTAAGAGTGAATTTCAGGAAATGTTTTCAGGTACAGGAGACAGACACTGGAGATGTAAGACATTGTGATGGGGATAGATGGAGGATTTCCCTGCTTGGAGACACAGTCTTACCCAGTGAATGTAATATCCTCAAAGACAAGAACTTTCTTACTATTGTTTTTGGATACTCGAGAGTCTAGTCACAGTGCCTCCCATTTAATAGCCATTTAGTGTTTAAAAAAAAAAAATACTAGTTAGCTGATCTGTTCCTGAAACATGGTAGGTTTCTGAGTGGATAGAAGGCTGGACCGAGAATCAGGAAGATCCAACTGCTTCCCCTGATTACTTGCTGGGCATCCATATGTAGCAGAGAAAAATGTTCTACATTAACCTTTTTCATTCTGAGCTCGTCTTACATTAACACTGACCTTCATCCTATTGTTCCGGCCTATGGAAATTACTTGAAACCCGAAAATACATCCTAGACAGATCCTACTCGGAGACACTAAGTTAATGCCATGGGACAAGAGCAATCTATTTGTTACCCACTCCTAATACCATCCTAATTGCTCCCCAACGACTCTAAGATTTCCCTAAAAAAAAAAAAACTAGCCCAGTTGCAACAACCTTGCAACTGTTCTTGATTTTCTCTCTCTAGGCTGTTCTCTCTTTTTGTTGCTTATCTCTGATGGCTGCTGCTGACTCCCCAGCTGCAACATTCTTGTAACTGTCCTTACTTTTCCCTCCTTATTTTGTTAAGTCTCCATTAAGGTTTAATCCCTTTACTTTGCATCTTTTACAAAATAAATCTTTTTTTTTGTCCCTAAGTATTTCTAGGTCAAGATGCTGTATTTTAAGCGAATTCATTCACATTCTCAAACCCTACTGTAGCCCACCCTAAAACATATCCCTGCCATCACATATATTATTGCTTAACCCTTCTGAGCATCCAATGTTCTCAATCATAAAATAAGGTTTATAATAATTGTAGTGTTTTTTTTCACAGCGATATTGTGGGGTTTAACAAAGGCAATTTACAAACATTAAAAAGTTGTATAAATATCAGTTATGATTAGTTTGGCACACGATGGTCAATGAGGGCAAGCTTTGCTCTATTTCTTGGTATGTCTAGATGAATTATGTTATTGTCTTATACTTCTCCAGTCCTTCACACTTTTCAAACTTTCTTTGTAAAAAAAAAATTACTGCTGAATCTTTGTTTTACATTCCACTCATTTCTGAATGTATCTCCTTTTCTACCCTTGTAACAAAACAGTTCAGCAAAATGAAGCAATGAACTGACCACTTCCTTTCTTTGTTCATTCCTTGTAAAGATCATTGATACTATGTTTCCTGATTCTGCTTGTTTCTTTATGCACTGTTTTATAAGAATTTTCCCTTGCTTCTCTAAACTCTTTACTATATTCATGTACCACAATTTGTTTAGCTATTCCCTTGTGGCTTTTTAAGTGATTCCATGAAAAGGGATCTCTTTTGCTCCTCATTAAAGTCCTGAAAAGCAAATAAGGTTACATTTTTCAGATAGAAAAAGAAAGGAGGGGCGGCTAGGTGGTGTAGTGGATAAAGTACCTGCCCTAGAGTCAGGAGTACCTGAGTTCAAATCTGGTCTCAGACACTTAATAATTACCTAGCTGTGTGGCCTTGGGCAAGCCACTTAATCCCATTGCCTCCCAAAAACCTAAAAAAAAAAAAGGGAATGGGGCAGCTAGGTGGTGCAGTGGATAGAGTACCAGCCCTGGAGTCAAGAGGACTTGAGTTCAAATTCAGCCTCAGACACTTAATCATTACCTAGTTGTGTGACCTTGGGCAAGCCACTTAACCCCATGGCCTTGCAAAAACCAAAAACCAAAAGAGAGGGAGAAAAACAAAGAGACAGACAGAGAGGCAGAGTTAGTAGTTTAACTAATAATGAAGCCTGGATAATTACTGCTACTAATAATAGCTAGTCATTATGTAATACTAATAACCACTTAAAGTTCTGGATTTCTCAAAGGCTTGCTATAAATACTTCCAAGAATCGAGTGAGGAAAGGAATGGCAAATATTACGATTCCCATTTTACAGATGTGAAAGCTGAAGCATCAGGCCCATGATACCTGAAAGACAGTATGGGAGAGAGAGCTGTCCTTAGAAGCAAGAAGACTGAAATTCAAATTCCACTTCTGACACATCCAGGTTGTGTGATCCTGGACAACTCAATGTTCCAGGAGCTAATTCTCTAAGACTATAAGTTTCAGATGCTAACTTAGCTGGTAGAGAGGGGTTACTTCTTTTGGGAGTTTTCAATACCAATGAAAGCAGAGGTCTACTCCCCTCTCCTTGAGAAATATAATATGTATATGCATGTGTGTGTTGTGTGTGTAGAGTAATGTAGTATGTATGTGTGTAGAGTAATGTACAGTAAGATTCCAAAATCTCCAAGCTTAGTACCCACAAATGCAAATAAACATTAAAAATAGAATAAACTCTTATACCTTGGAGATTTTGTGGGTTTGATTCCAGACCACCACAATAAAGTGAATATTGCAATAAAGAGAGTCACCTGTATTTTTTTTGGTTTCATAGGGCATATAAAAGGGATATTTATACAATATTGTAGTCTATTAAGGTATAGTATTATGTCTTTAAAAAGCTTACATATCTTAATTAAAAATACTTTATTGATAGAAAATGTTCACCATCATCTGAAACTTCAGTGAGTCATAATCTTTTTGCTAGTGGTGGTGGTGGGGTCTCCCCTTGACGTTAATGGTTCTGACTAATCAAGGTGGTGGTGACTGAAGGTTGTGGTTCCTACAGCACAGTTTCTTAAAATAAGATAACAATGAATTTTGCCAAACTAATCAACTCCTCTTTCACTTGAACATGTAGAGATCATTGTATTAATTGGTCTAATTTCAATACTGTTGTATCTTTGGGAATAGGGAGACCCAAGGAGAGGAAGAGAGCTGGGGAACTGTGATGGGTGGAGTGGTCAAAACATACACAAAATCTACTGATTAAGTTTACATCTTATATGGGCATAGTTCCTGGTACATGAAAATAATTACAATAGTAATATCAAAGGTTACCAATATTACCATAACAGATTAATAATAATGAAAAGGTGGAAATCTTGGGGGAGTTACTAAAATGTGTCACAGAGACATGATGTGAGTACAATCTTTTGGGAATATGGTGCTGATAGACTGTGCTTTATGAAAGGTTGCCACAAACCTTCAATTTGTGGGGGAAAAAAGAAGCAATATCTATGAAATGCAATAAAACAAAGCACAATGAAACAAGGTATGCCTGTATAAATCCCCCTATTTTTAACAAGGTAGTTCCAATTGAAGTAACAAAGAAGTCAAAAAATGCTTTGTCCTTTGTCCCCTTAGAGATCTCTTTGAAATTCTGCTAACCTTCCTTCCTCCTTCCCTCCTTCCCTTCCTTTCTTTCCCTCCTTCTTTCCCTTCCTTTCTCTCTTTTTCTCTTCCTTCTTTTCTTCCTTGCTTGCTTCCTTCCTCTTTGTCCCTCCCTCCCTTCCTTCCTTCCTCCCTCCCTCCCTCCCTTCCTTCCTTTCCTCCTTCCTTCCTTTCCTCCTTCCTTCCTTCCCTCCTTCCTTCCTCCTTTCCTTCCTTCCTTCCTCCCTCCCTCCCTTCCTTCCTGCCTTTCTTTCCCTTCCCATATAAGTATACCTCATGGGTCCACATTCTACTCTTGCTGATTTTACTCTACATTACTTCATATGGGTCTTTTCCCTTTTGCCTCTGGGTCTTCTGTTTGTCATTTTTTATGGTATTCTAATATGCTGTTGCACTAAGATATGCCTACTTTATTCAGCCTTTCTCCATGTTGGACACATAGGTTCTTCCCACTTTTTAAACCTTTTATAAATAGAGCAACTATGAATAGCTTTGTTCAGATAGGTCTTTCC
This sequence comes from Macrotis lagotis, assembly GCF_037893015.1. Lineage (NCBI taxonomy): Eukaryota > Metazoa > Chordata > Mammalia > Peramelemorphia > Peramelidae > Macrotis > Macrotis lagotis. Next base: position 677,925,348 of record NC_133666.1, read on the forward strand.
CCCTTTTCACCCCCCCCCATGCCTTTAGGATTAAAGTCCTAGTAACTAAGTGATAGGGTTGACAGGGTTCGTGCCTTTTTTTTCACATATTACTGATCCCTTCTGTAAACGAAGTGTGCCAAGCCTGGTCCCAAAGGAACAGAACCCATTACTGAGGAGAAAAAGTGAGATGGGCTTCTGAGAAGGGGAAGCTCCTCTGGGCTTGGGTCTAGCTTTCCTGCTCCGGGGTCACACTTGGGAGGTAGGTTCACTTCTACTGTGGAACATCTCTGAACCAAGATACAACCTCCAGGGGTGAATGAAGATGCGCTGATTGATAGTGACAGGCACCACTTGGGTAGGGAGACAGGGAGAGAGAGAGAGAGAGACAGAGACAGAGACAGAGACAGAGACAGAGACAGAGAGAATGGAGAGAAAGGGAGAGACAGAGAGACAGAGAGAGAGAGCAAGAGAGACAGAGAGAATGGAGAGAGAGAAAGGGAGAGTGAAAGGGGGAGGGAGAGAGCAAGAGAGGGAGAGAGAGAGAGAGAGACAGAGAGAGAATAAAAGAGAGAATGAGAGAGAGAGAATAAAAGAGAGAATGAGAGAGAACAAGACAGGCAGAGAGAATGGAGAGAAAGGGAGAGAGAGACAGAGAGACAGAGAGACAGAGAGAGAGAGAGAGAGACAGAGAGAGAGAGAAAGAAGAGGAAAAGGGGGGAGAAGAGAACTGAGGAAAACAGAAATTGACCAAGAGAGGATAAAAAGACCCCCCTCCCCCCTTCCAGGGGATGGGGCCGAAGGAGGAGGGGCAATGTCCCCAGGAGCTGTGAAGCTCTGGGAGCATTCCTGGGGCTGGGCTGCTGGCTGCACATTCCTGCAGGATGCACGGGGGGGGGGGCTTTCAATTGGGTGGGGTCTGCAAGGAGGGAGTAGAAAACTCCCTGGCTATGGGTTTTGTCTGACTGAGTGGCAAGTCTGAGCCTGAGGCCACAGGCCCCCCTGGGGTCTGCCTTGCTCTGTGGGTGACTGGGAACTCCAGAAAAGCTGGCAGCCTCTTGCTGCCCAATTTGCATGAGAAACCCAAGGTTCGGGGCGGCCCTGAAATGCCAGCCCCCCCCACCCCAGCATTTCCAAGCCCAGAGGTATTGTTAGCCTGGGATGAGTTTCTTTTTTAGAGACAGCAAACCCTTGGCTGACTTGAAGGAAGGAACTTCTCTGGGGACTGGAAGGGAGCTTGGGGCCTCTCTGGCAAGGCAGCCTGGGAATCCAAACAGGCCCCAGTGCTCACTGGTTCACAGGCTACTGAAGCCATTTGGGGCCCTGTTTATGTCTCATCAATAGCCATCCATCAGTCAATGATTATTTACTCAATATCTACCATGTGCCAGTCTTTGAGGATAGAAAGACAAAAAGGAAAATAGCGTCTGCCTAAAGAGAAATCTACTGGAGACATATGCCAAGAAGGGGAGGCAGAGCGGCCAATTGGTCAGAACACGGAACTTAAGAGTTAGAGAGGTTAGAGTTTGACATCTGTCTCCGATACTGTGCTGGGGACTCTGGGCAAGTTCACTTAACCTCTCTAGGTCTCAGTTTCCCCATTTGTGAAAAATGAGAGTTGAAAAAAAGTTTAAATAAAAATGAAGGCACTAGAATGGATGATTTCTGGGGTCCCAGCTCTAAATCTAGGATCATATGATCCTATAAATACATACCAGAGCAGTAAATCTCATTGACAACATACCTGGACAAGTGGTAACTCACTCTCTACCCTTGAAGTGATAAGCAGGCAGTGGCAGTCCTTTAGTCCTAGGGCTTCATGGATATTGAGATGGATTTGGCATTAAAAAGAACAGAATTTGAATCTCATTTCTGTCACTCATTAGCTGGGAGACTGGGCGCTTTGGCAAATCTTCTCTTAAATTGTCAGCTTCTGTTTCCTCACCCTCATCCATAATATGGGTGTAAGAAGGATACTCATTATAGGGTTATTGTGAAAGTCAAATGGGATAATGGCTATAAAGAGTTTTTGAAACCCCAAAGCACTGTACACATTTCAACTCATTATTATTATTATTATTATTATTATTATTATTATTATTATTATTATTATTATTATTATCATTACTCCTAAGGAAGTCAGCCTCCCACTTTTGCTGCCACTTTTAGGAAGTTTTTCATTACAAGGGAACCCAAATCTACCTTCTAGTTACATTGGCCCCTAGAGCCAAAGGGAACAAAGTTTCACGTCTCTTGAGTCCTAATTGACTCTGGTGAAATTATACTTCTAATTTTGTTCCCTATTAACTAGGCTTGAGCCAGATTAAAGTTCTATCTCCACAATGAGGACCAGGGGGGTCTAGGTGAGGCTTGGCAAACTTCCAAAGCTGAGTAGCCTTGAAAGACTGGGTCAACTTTTTGGTTTTTGGCAACATTATGGGGTTAAATGACTTTCCCGGAGCCACACGGCTAGTATCAAGTGTCTGAAGCAGGTTTTGATCTCAGGTCCTCCTGACTCCAGGGCAGGTGCTCTATGGACTGGATCATTTAACTGGCCCTGGGTCAATTCTAACTTCCCTCTTCCTTAGTGGTCAAAGTCTCCAAAGCTGGCAGGATTAGTCAAGATTTTCCAAGGTGAAGAGATTGATTTTATTTTTTGTGTTTTGGAGTAAGAAAAGTGGATATTTATATGGCACTTCAAAATTTGCAGACAGTGCTTTTCATCCTCTCTATTGTTTTTGGGGGGGGAGGAGGAGTTTGCAAGGCAATAGGGTTAAGTGACTTTCCCAAGGTCACACAGATAGGTAATCATTAAATGTCTGAGGTCACATTTGAACTCAGGTTCTCCTGACTCTAGGGTAGGTGCTATATTGACTGGATAGCTCTAACTTTTCCTGTTCCCTAGTGGTCAAAATCTCCAAAGCTGGCAGGATTAGTCAAGATTTCCATGGTGAAGAGATTGATATTTCAGGTTTTGGAGTAAGAAGAGTTTTTTTGGGGGGGGGGCTTGCAAGGCAATGGGGTTAAGTGACTTGCCCAAGGTCACACAGAAGGGTAATTATTAAGTGTCTGAGGTCAGATTTGAACTCTGTTCCTCCTGACTCCAGAACCAGTGATCTACCCACTTCACCACCTAGCTTTCCCATATTTCTATCCTCTTACAACAACCCCTGGGAAACTGTTACGAGCACTACTTGCTTGATAGGTTCTTGTCCCATGCTATCAAAGAAGACTAAAATTATATCACTGGGTTAGAGACAAATCACATTGTAGCTGATCAGACCAATACAATCTTGGAATGTTCCACCATAGGTTGGGCCCAATAGTTCATGTGAACACTTGGGGTGGGTCCTCTAAACTTAGCCATCTCACTATTAACAGATGAGTAAACTGAGGTACGAGAAAAGTGCCTTGCCTGTGGGCACACAATTAGTAAATGTTAGAGATGGGCTTCAATCCAGTTAGTTCTTTACTGACCCCAACTCTATGCTTTTTTGCTTCCTGAATTCTAGCCAGCTAGCATTTTGAGGTTTGCAAAGCACTGTATTCATGTTATCTCCTTTGATTCTCACATCAAAGATGGGAGGAAGTGCTATAATTATCTCTCCTTTAAAGATGAGGAAACTGAGGCAGACAGCGGTTAAGTGACTTGCCCAGGTCACCCAACTAGTAAGTGTCTGAGATTGGATTTGAACTCTGATCTTTTTGATTCCAATCCAGAGCTCTTACATTGAATCAACATATTTATCTTTTTAAAAAAAATATTTTTGTTTATTTCATTTTATTTATTTAAGGTAATGGGGTTAAATGACTTGCCCAAGGTCACACAGCTAGGCAACAACATATTCATCTAAAGCTATATATACACAATGTCAACATCATTGGTTGTCTTTCATCTGGGTCTTCAAACAGGTATGAATATGGAATTATGAGATTGCATCCCGAAGGAACCTCAGAGGCCATCTAGTTCATTTCCCCCATTTTACAGATGGGGAAATTGAGATCCAAATAAATTAAATGACTCACCCAAGATAATAAAGTATCAAAAGTAGAATTTGAACACAGGTTCTCCTAAATCCATCTTGTATACTTACCTTTGCTCATGCTACTCCTTGGGAAAATGGGCTACATCTGACTGGAGGAGCCCTGCCATGCTTTCTAGGGTTCTAAGTGGTTCCCCACTACTCAAACATCATTTTTCAGACATCCAGTTTTAGAGTACATAGTGGGCCCGTAACAAATGTTTATTGCTTGACTTAGTGACAATCAGGAAGTCTTTCCGGATCTTTCCCTTGGTATATAGGAGTGCCCACATTCCCCAAACTACCTTATCATAATATTGTATTCATCTGTATAAACTTATAAATGTCCTTGTTATCTCCCTGAGAGAACAGGAACTCCTTGAGGGCAGGGACAATGACATTCACTTCTATATTTCCCCACCGACACTGAGAATGTGAAATATGTTCAATAAATGATCAGTGTGTATAATTAAATTGAATTCAAATAAAATGGTCAATTCGATGGGAAAAAACCCCCAATAAAATATTATAGCCCTAACCTGAATTAACCAGTGATCTGCTCAAACTCCAAGCTACAAATTGCTGCCAAAGAGTCTCTTCCTTGAATGTTAGGAAATAATCATTATCCAAAGCCAGGATTTTTCTAGTGATAAATCAAAAGAAGTGCTGAAATGTTCCTATCTGCCATAACCTTGGAATCGTATGACCAGTGCTTGGCCAGGGCTATGGGAGCATCGGTTTAGAATCCAAAGCAACCTCACAGGTCATGTGGTTTAAGTCAAATCCCTTCTTTTGTGATGAGTATTAAGTATCAAATTGGGATTTGAACCCAGGTCTTGTCTTTCCAAATCTAGCTTTATTTCCTTTGTTCCACACTGTTTGATCATAAGGTACAGAGCTTTTTGGGGCAGGGGGAGGGGACACCTGTAACCTGGAAGACACAGCTGCTGGGGCTGGCTAGGCCTCAATAGTTTCAGTCATTTCCACAAAATATCTATATGTGTTATATATATATATATATATATATATATGTATGTATGTATGTATATGTATATGTAAATATTATATATATCAAAGATCCACAGATTCTTATACACACACACACACACACGCATAGTTAGTAGTCATCCTTCATAATCCAAGAGCACTGTGCTATCATATATATATATATATATATATGTATATATATATATATATATGAAGACATGACTTAAGCATTATGTTTATTATAGTGAGGGGAATGTTGTGCAAAGATATTCTTCTTAAGACCTTTTCCAGAATTGTTTCACCTCTTAGCAAGCACACAAACACACACACACACACACACACACACACACAATATGGAAGAAAATGAGAAACAGGAGAAATAGGAGAAAAAAGAGAGAAGGAAGGAAGCAGGAGAAGAAAGAAGGAAGATGGAAGGGAGAGAGGAAGGGAAAAGAAGGAAGAAGGAGAAAAGAAAAGAAAAAAGAAAGAAAGGAAGAAAGGAAGAAGGGAAGAAAGAAGAAAGGAAGGAAAAAGAGAGAGAAAATATGAAAAAAGGAAAGAGGGAGAAAAGAAGGAAGGAAATAAAGGAGAAAAAGAACAAAGGGGAAAAGAAAGAAGGGAAAGGACAAAAGAAGGAAATTAAGGAAGAAAAGAACAAAACAGGGAAGAAGGAAGGAGAAAAAGGAAGGAAAAAGAAAGAGGAGAGAAGAAAGAGAAAAAAGGGGAAGGGAAGAAAAGAAGAAAGAAAAAAGAAAAAATAAAGAATGAGGGAAAGAAAAAGAAAACTTTTGTTATCCATCAGTCTGGAAGCTTGTTAGAGTTGATTGCTCCTAGAAAGGGGGGAATGAGGGGGTAGCATTTGGCTAGACTGAAGCAGGACTGTGTCCTTGGGCATGTGAGGAGCACGCGTAGCTGTGATCTCTCCTGGGTAAAAATGACCCTCCTTCCATAGTGTCCAATCAATAGTAGGGCTGCAGGGGCCTGGAGCTACCCGCTGAGAAACCCTCAGGAGTGCTATTTACTGACAAAAAGGAGCCATTTTTCCTGCCTCTAACCTCAAACTAAGTTGGTTCGTGGAATAACTCCCGCAGACAAGGCAGCAAAGGCCAAAGGGGAGGGCGGCCTGGGGGAGTGGGGGAGGGAGAGGAGATGGTCAGTCTACCTTGGCTGTCCAAGAAAAGTTGGCTTTCCTATAAAGTCTGTTTCTGGGAACATTGGAGGGGCTGGGGAGGGAGCCTGGGGCAGGCATTGTTTCATGAAGCTGGCAGAAGAAGAGGGGGGGGGAGAGGGAAGGGAGAGCTGGTCCACAGATCCTGAAAGGAGTCCCCTTTGCAACAGAGCCAGATGTTTAAGAGGACAGAGCTCCATCCATTTGACCTGGTGGACCAAAAGAGGCAGGCAGGCCCACCACAAAGCCAGCAGGACTAGGAGCTTCATTAATGCTAGATGACTCTGGAATTACTTTGAATGTCTCCTAAGGGTCCTCTCTGGTGTTATGTTCCTTCCTGGAAATGACTTTGGCTTCACTTTGTAACCATTTTATATTTCTTTCTTTCTGTATTTGTTCCTTCCCTCTCTCCACCTTGGAATGTAAGCTCCCTTGGGTGCAGGGCTTCTTTTCATTTCCAGTTTGGCTTAATCTGGAGTTTCAGCTTAGAGACGGGCACCTACTAGCTGTTCTATGTTGCCCTTGTTCTCGAAGAGGATGGGGTAATGCAGGTGGTGCCTTGGCATGCAAGTGAATTGGATCTGAATGAGAGGCGGGAGCAGTTCTGTGTCAGCAACGTCACTTTCTCCCCGGAGTCATCTAGGCCCAGTGGCCAGATATGTATCAGAGTATCTGGAGATGGCCCTGAATGCCGGGAGTGAATTGAACTGATCATAGGTGTTACGGGTAAAAACAATTTTACCGCATATTTACTAGCTTGAGTAGGTGACGTGTCCCAAAAGTCTTAGTGCAGATTAAAAGTGCATTTTTGGGGGACACCAAATATTTTGTGTGTGTTTGTACGTACATTATTTGTGTACATACTATCTTCCAATAGAATGTAAAGTTCTTTTAAAAAAAATTTATTTATTGGGGGCAGCTAGGTGGCGCAGTAGATAGAGCACTGGTCTTGGAGTCAGGAGTTCAAATCCGACCTCAGACACTTAATAATTACCTAGCTGTGCGGCCTTGGGCAAGCCAAGTTCTACTGCCTTGCAAAATCTAAAAAAATTTATTTAAGGCAATGGGATTAAGTGACTTACCCAAGGTCGCACAGCTAGGCAATTATTAAGTATCTGAGTATGGATTTGAGCTCTGGTCTTCCTGACTCCAGGGCCGGTGCTCTATCCACTGCACCACCTAGCTGTCCCAGAATGTAAGCTTCTTGAGGGTAGGCATTGTTCCATATTTATATTTTATATGCTAGAATATAGTCCTATACATCATATTTGCTGTATACTGAATTGATGCTTATTATTTGATTGGTTATAGCTAGAAGAGATTTCAGAAAGCTCATTTTATGGAAAGGGAAACTGAGTCCCAGAGGTAAATAGTCTCTCCTTATAATGTAAACTCCTTAAAAATAGAACCTGCCTTGTTTTTTAGTTTGTATTACCAGTGCTTTGCATATCATGAGGGCTTAATCAATTCTTTTTATTTATTCATTTATTTATTGCCCCAGGTCACTGAGGCAGTAAGTCATTGAGGCAGAATTTGAACTCATCCTCCTACTCCAAAGAGAAAGAACTCTGGTTCAATGTCTGTTTCTGTTTCTTGCTGCTTTTGTGACCTTGGGTATGTCATTTAACTCTCAAAGGCACTGCAAAGTCCTTTTCCAACCTCAAGTGCCCCTCTCCTCCACAGCAAGGACTCCAACTCTGGAGGGACTAGGAGCTCATGCTAAGCCATGACCCAGCAGCCTCCACTGAGGCTGATGGGATGGTGGTCCATCTTTTAGGAAGCTGCTAGGAAGGGATTCTCTCCTTTATCCACTGGTGGTCCAGGAAGGAAGTGAGAAGTGAGTAGATGTGGCCCCTTTCCAGTAAGGCATGGCCCACATGATCCCCCCCCCTCTTCTCCTCCCAGCTCCAGAATCTAAGGTGGAGAGCTCAGAGAGCGGGGGATAAGAGGTGGGTTGGATGGTCACCATGGGGAGGAGGAAGCAGAGACTCCAGGGTCTGCCATAAAACAGGAAGACTGACTCCTCCAACATGGCAAGGAGCTGGCTGGAAATGAGCTCAAACAGATGTGCAGGCATTATAAATCTCTCTCCTTGAAACTAGGAGCAGAGGACTCTCCACATGTCCCACTAATGGTAAATCTGTCAGCACCCACAGTGAAAGTCCTCCACTCTCCTCCTATCAAGGTGAGAATGTCTGCCTTTCCCCAACCCCCAGCCCCTGTGACTTGCTTTTGCCAACTATTCAGATCCAAACTTAGGAAGGTTTGTTTATTCCATGGAACTATGGAGGGGATTTTTTAGGGGGATATTAGACATTCATGGTCACATACACAAGTCACACTATTAAAGCAGCCTCTAGGTTTATGTAGAGGATTTCAGGATGATGATTTCTCAGAGAAGACCATGACATCAGGGAGGTGATGCCAGGATTTGAGTGAGGGGGCTGTGTTAAATCGCCAGCCTCACTTTCTCCTCCAGAACCATTTGGGTTCAGTGACCAAATATGAATCTGAATGACAGAAGATGGCCTTGCATGTGAGGTAATTAGAGTAAGTGACCTGCCCAAGGTCACACAGTAAGTGTCTAGTGTTTGAAGTCAAATTTGAATACAGGTCCTCATGGCTCGAGTGCTGGTGATGTATCTACTGCTATCAAACTGCCTAACAGATATCTAGAGCATGGGGAGAACCATGTGGTCTGGGTGCCACTTGTGCAGATGAGAAAACATTGAAATTAGCATTAGAGTTTAACCTTGGTTCATGGGATCAATAAATCTGCAGGGTTCCATAAGTCGATTCATTTCAATCTGGAAGGGATCTCAAAATTCTACACCCTTTATTTCACAGATAGGGAAACTGAGACCCTGAGAATTCATAAGATTATAAAGTAAAGATGGAAGGGACCTCAGGAGCCTTTTGTCAAACCCTTTAATTTGTAGAAAAGGAAGCTGACATCTCTTAAAGATTAAGTGACTTGCCCCTCAGTCACAAAGGCAGTGGGTAAGGTTTGAACTCAGATCTTCTGACTCCAAATTCATTTCTCAATTCATAGCACCATGACGCCTCAGATATTTAATATTTAGACCTTCTAATTATTCTTGCTTTAAGGCAATCCGGTAGGCAAATCTTTTCCTGAGATATTTGTATGATAACAAATATATGAATAGTGATCAAATACAGTCTATTATTTCATTCAAGTATACCCTCTGAATGCAGACACCACAGATTTTGTTACTCATTTTACAAATGGGGACAACTGAGGCAAAGAGACTTGCCAAGAGTCACAGAGCTAGTAAGTGTCAGAGTCAGGATTCAAACTCAGGTCTTCTTGGCTCTGTGGTTAGCATGTTATCCATTGCACCTCTGTGTAATGCTCAAGGGACCACAACTCCAGATTCTATCCAGTTCAAGGCCTCAAAGCCAGAGCAAGGAGGTTAACATTATCCACTAATTTTGGTTTAATGGGAGCAATATATCCATGTGGTCATGGAATAGGGCCATTTAACCTCTCAGTACTCTGGACAACTCTCTAAGATTAAGTTGTAGAGAAAGTACCAGGGATGTGCTGGTAAATGTTTAATAATGACAGGTTCTCCAGGAAAAAGAAAATAGGTGAGAGCTAACATTTATATAGGGCACTAAGGTGGTGCCACAATGGATGAGGAAGACCTAAGTTCAAATTTGACTTCAGATACTTACTAACTGTGTGACCCTGGGCAAGTCACATAACCCAGTTTGCCTCAATTTCCTCATCTGTAAAGTGAGCTGGAAAAGGGAAACCACTCCCATAGCATTGACAAGAAAACCCCAAATGGAGGCATAAAAAATATGACTGAACAACAGAAAGCATTTCTACAGCTCCTACTATGTACTGGGTTAAATCCCTTATAAATATTATCTCATGTGATCCTCAACCTCAGCAACCTTGAGAGGTAGGTGCTATTATTATCTCTCCAAAAGTAAGTTTAATGTATTATTAAGATTTTCTCCATCATATCCTTAAGCCCAGGTACTGGAAACAAGCTCCAATTTGTAGCATTTGCTGATTTCTGAGATGAAAATGTTCAGCCTGAAAATTAAACACTTTAATAAATTCAGCAACTGTTGGGAGCTGGATCAAGCTGGCTCCAGCATCTCCAGAAAGTGCTGACCTACATTAGTACAGAGACTTTCCCTAGGGCAGGTTCCTGATGCCAATGAAATCATGAATCTGGATTAATGAACCATAAATATTTCTTGCTTAGGAATCACAGATACTTAGTCATTCTTCAGGTGAATTCTTGAGTGCTATTCTTAAATGTTTATTTTAGTCAGTGGTTATTTCTTTTGTTTCCGACTTAGAAATGCCTTGATTTCATAGCTAAGAAGTATCTTGAATAGAGTGTCCATATCAGAACCTTAAGACATACAGTTGGAATGTCAGAGCTGGGAGGGACCTTCAAACAGGGAATGTCAGAGCTAGGGAGGACCTTATAGAGGTGGGACAGGTCTTAGAACAGACTATATTAAAACTAAGAGGAAGCTTAGCTTGTAGAATGCTAATTCCAGAAGGCATTTTAGAAGAACATGAAAAACACAAAGAGCAAAGTCCTTAGCAACCATCTAGTGCAAAGGTTTGGTAAAACAGTAAATACTATAGAATTAAGACGTCCAAAAGGGAACTGGTTGAAATACAGCATAGTAGCTTATTAGGGTATGATGCTAATGAGAAGAGCTCACAAGGGTTCAATTCCCACTTGGGTTAGTTAGCTTTGCTTTGTTACATGGGCACAGATGGCATCTCTAGCATTGGCCAGTCAACTTACAAATGGGTGACATTGGTTACAAGAGGGATTACTGGGGTAGGGGTGGAGAATATGGATGAATCAGCACAATTCCCTCCCCACTAATGGAAAAATAACACAAAGGATGGGTTCTGACAGTTTTAACTGCCTCGGAGAAGGAAAGACCATTTTTTAACAGGTACAATACAAAATGGAATTTTTTAGCTTTCCAAACCTTAAAACAACAAAAGAAGTGATTTGAGTTAATACTAAAAAAGAAATGTTTTTAAAAGATTGATATTTAAAAACACATCAAAACATATACATCACGAGTATTTGTTCTTCAAAGTAGTCACCTTAAGATATTGTGCACTTTAATGACCTTTCTACTCTGCAAAACATTTTTGGAAATCCCCTTTTAGAACCGTTTTCTGAAGTGGTAGCTATCTGGGCCCTATTGCCAACACAGGTGCAGAATGGGCACAGGAGAGGAGTCTTCTACCCCCCCTCCACCTACACTTACACACACACACACACACACACACACACACACACACACACACACCTAAGAACAGCCCTTAGGCCACCAAATTCTATGCATGTTAATTTAGTCTATACTCTCTGGTCTAAAGCTTCTTTGCTATGGTTCATTCTTCCATATGTCTCTTCATATATCAACCAATTCTTAAGTTGTCTTGCTTGGGGAATATCATATTATATTTAATGCGATGTTCTTTCAGGTAGGGAGGTAGGACTCAGCTTCCAATGGGACACCACTCTTTCTAGTCTATGATGATTGGAAATGTTCATCTGTTTTGGTTGGATTTGAATTTTGAAGCCAGGTCTTTGGCATCAAGATAACCAGTAATAATGGTGGCTGACCTTTCTAAATCACTAGACTTGGGACTGAGTTTGGAGTCAGAAAGACTGGAATTCAAATTCTCACCTCAGATTCTTACCAATTGTGTGGTTTTGGACAAGTCATTTAACCTCAGTCTGCCTCATCTTTATTTGTTTGTTTGTTTGTTTTTTAGGATTTTTCAAGGCAAATGGGGTTAAGTGGCTTGCCCAAGGCCACACAGCTAGGTAATTATTAAGTGTCTGAGGACAGATTTGAACTCAGGTTCTCCTGACTCCAGGGCCGATGCTATATCCAGTGCTCCACCTAGCCACCCCTTTCCTCATCTTTAAAACAGGGATGATAATTATAGCCCTTACTTCCCAGGATTGTTGGGAGGACCAAAAGGATAAAAGTACTTTGGAAATCTTTTTTAGTCTTTTAGAAATCCCACCTCTAAAGTTCATAAAGCATCCTCCTTATTATAACTCTCTACTGAGAGGAGGGAAATGCATTTCATCACCTCTTCTTTAGGATCAAATTTGTTCATTGCAATGAAAATGCTTTTTTGACTAATTTTTTTTTTTGCATTTCCTCATTGTGGATCTCCCATTTGCTTAATCTAGTGACAATGTTGTTCAGTTGTGTCCAGCTCTTCATGATCTCATATGGGATTATCTTGGCAAAAGATGGAGGAGTGGTTTGTTGTAGCCTTCTCCATCTCATTTTACAGGTGAGAAATCTGAGGCAAACAAGATTAAGTGATTTGCTCAGGATTACATAGCTAGGAAGAGTCTGAGGTTGGACACAGGTCTTCCTAGTCAGGAAGGGCTCTAACCACTGTACCACCTAACTGTCCTATTAAAACTTACCTGAATTGTTTGACACTATTGATCAACACTTCATCCTCTTTTCTCTTATCTTCAGAAATGTATTCCTGGTTCCCAGGATCATCTATCCAAGATGATCGTGGTCTATAGGCTAAAGGTAATTCCTAGAGATTAAAACTTCATGTCTAACCTATATTTTCTGCCATTTTATTTTGACCCTATAGTTTAAGGTTTGCAGTTTTTAGAGTACAACACAGGCTACATGTTCCCTCTTGTTTTTCTTAACTTCTCCTTTCAGTTTTCCTTTACATTCTTCCTAACTCCTTAGAGTGAATTCTCCCCAAGGTTTTGACTTATTTTCCCCTCCCTCCTCTTTTTTTCCTTCCCCTATTCCCCTCCCCTCCCCTTCTCTCCCCTCTCCTCTCCTCCCTTCCCCTCTTTTTTCTTTTCCTTTCTTCTCTCCTCTCTATTCCTCCCCTCTCCTCTCCTCTTGCCCTGCCTTCTTCTCTTCTCTCCTCTCTTTCCCTTCCATCTCTTTTCTTCCTCCTCTGCTTCCTGCCTGTCTCTTTCCCTCAGCATTTTTCGATTTCCCTTGGTTTCAGATGACTCCCAGATCTCTATTTCCAACCCTAACCTGTTTCCTGAGCTCCAGTCCCAAAGCTCCCACTACTACAGGTGATCTCTTAGTAGTTCCAACATTCCAAACCAAGTTTATTCTCTTTCCCCCTCAACTTACTACTTGTTATGTCTTCTCAGTTTGTGTCAATGGCGTCCCAGGGTCAAAGTCTTGATGTTATTTTTGGCAGTCCCTTCTCCCTCACGTCTTCCATTCAATGAGTAGCAAAGCCCAGTTAATTCTTCCTTCTCCAAATCTCTCACCTCCTTCTCTCTCCTCTATTTCTGCTAGTTAGACACTAGTTAGCCTGATTTTTAGCTTCATAGTGACAGGATTATAGTTCTGTAGTTGGGAAAGATTTCAATCAGCATCTATTTCAATCCCATCATTTTTACAAAGAAACTGAGACCCAGGAATGCTAAAGGGATTCCCCAACTTGCTTAAGATGTCACAGGTGAGTTAGAGAACACTGTTTCTACAGAACCTTGGGGAACTTTAATACACCTAATTCAATTCAATAAACCTTGATTGTGCACCTATTATGTGTCAAATGCTATGGGAACTTTAATACATTGAATGTGATTTAATAAACACCAATGAAGCACCTATTTTGTGCCAAAGCATTGTGAAAGCTTTAATATACAATTCTATTCAATAAGACTTGATTGAGCACCTATGATGTGCTAAGGCCTCTGGGGACTTTGATGCACTTAATCCAATCCAACAAGCAATGATTAACACCTACTATGTGCCAAGTACTATGGGAACTTTAATAGACTTTATCTGATTCAATAAATATAAATTAAGCACCTACTATGTGCCAAAGCACTGAGGGTCCACTAAGAGCAAAATAAAATCCCTGTCATCAAAAGTCTTATATTTCACTGGGGGAAACAGCATTTACATGGAGAAGTAAACACATAGAAATAAATACATGCAGCAGAGGTCTGAAAACAATGGAAAGAACTGACTCTGGAATCACAGGACCTGGGTTCAAATCTCACCTTTAACACTTATGACTTTGGATAAGTCACGTAATCTTTCTGGCCTCATGTCCTTACTTGTACATGAGGGGGTAAATGGTCTCTCAGGCCCCCTCCAGCTCCAGGAATATTTCTACAGCTAAGGGCTGGTGTTAGAGGAAATCAGGAAGGCCTCTTGTAGGAGGGGGTACTACTGCCTCTGAGCCTCACAGGAAACTAGGCAGAAGTGTGGAGAGAGAACATCCCCCAGGAACAAGGCAAGACTGGGGTGGGGGTGGGGGGGGGGGAATGGGTCAGGTGTTTGTCATGGACAATTTTTTTTTCCTTTTCCAGGTAAGGGTTGGACTGGATCTCTTTGAGATTCCTTCCACCTTTTTGATTTTGCGATTCTATGATGCTCTGTGCAAAGGCGTGGAAACAGGAGGTAGAGTGTGGTGTGTGAGGAACAGCAGGGAGGCCCATTTGGCTGGAAGAAAGTCTATGAAGGAGTGCATTGTGTAGAAGGCCATCTGCTTACGCCTACCTTTCCATTTCTCTTTTCATCACCTGCAATTATAAGGCTTCTGAGATTGCAGTGTTCCATGATTCTCAGCCAAATATCATCACCAAGAGAATATCAAGGCATTCAAATGATTGGAATTTTTAAAAAAAGATGGAATTTTGAGTCAGAGAGATGTGATATGGTTCAGAGAGCTTTCTATTTTCTTATATAAGTTAATAATATTTTTCCTGTTTGATATAAGGCCTAGCTCATCGCCCACCTTTCCAAGATATCTGTTCTAAGCAAACTCAAATGTGCTATGCAACTTTAGCTGTAAGGTAGTATATATACAGTTATTAATATCAACACCATCACCATCACCATCATCCTTACCATTCTCCTTCTCCTCATTATTATGGTATTCTCTCTCTCTGTCTTTGTGTCTCTCTTTGTCTCCGGCTCTGCTTCTTTCTCTGTTTCTGCCTTTGCTTCCCTCTCTGTCTCTTTGTCTCTATCTCTCTGTCTCTGTCTCCTTCTATCTGTCTCTTGCTCATTTCTCCCTCTTGATGGAGTTCAGATTTTCCAGGGGCCAGTTACAGGTTTTTTTTTATATTTACCTGCAAACTATTTTGAAACCGCTAATTCAGTCATTTGATTGAGGTTTCTTTTTTGACATGGTATTGGTTAAGTTCATGGGACTATTGCCCATTGAGGGACTTTGAATTGCTCTTGGGATTCTTACCATCTCATAAATTTGATCAAAATCTTAAACATTTTTAATTCTTTAAAATGTGTATTTGTCCTTCATCTCAAAGAGGACCTCAGGAGGGTGATGATGCCATGGCTTGCAAAGATGCCAGCCTCACTTTGTCCTCCAGAGCCTTCTGGGTTCAGTGACCAAATATAGACCAGGACGACTGGAGATGACCCTATATGCAGTGGAAGGCCATGGCCTTCTTAAACTAAAGTCTTTTCCAGATCAAAGTTTGACTGAGGCAACCTTCTATTCAGTGATTAAGATGATGTAAGAAATGAGGTTTAGAAAGACCTCTTTAGGGGCGGCTAGGTGGTGCAGTGGATAAAGCACCAGCTTTGGAGTCGAGAGTACCTGGCTTCAAATTCGGTCTCAGACACTTAATAATCACCTAGCTGTGTGGCCTTGGGCAAGCCACTTAACCCCGTTTGCCTTGCAAAAAAACCTAAAAAAAAAAAAAAGACCTCTTTTATCTAGTTAAAAAAATAAATCTGGGAGGGGAAGACCCTCAGGGTTTCTGGCTAAAACCTAAACAAGTGCTATTTGCATTCACTCTGAGCAATCTGGGTCTAAACAATGACCCCTGTGGGCTTGGGTTTAGGACCTCTTGTGGACCAAACAATGAGAGCCAGAGTGATTTGGGTTTATGACTTGGTCCTTAAAGAAATCTAGGGGAAAGGAAAGGGGAAGAGTGGGTGACAGGGAAGGGGAAGGGAAAGGGAAACAGATAAAGAAAAGGAAAAAAAGAAGGGGAAAGGGAAGAGTAGGGAAGAGAAAGGGGGAAGGAAAGAGAAGTGGGAAGGGTAAGTGAAAGGGAAAGAGAAAGGGGAAGGGAAAGGGATGGGCACCTGTCAGTTTTTACTAGGGAAGCTAGCCAGACAATAAACATTTATTAAGTGCCTTCAGCTTCCAGTGCTCTAAGAAGATACCCGATATGCACATTAATTTTATTTCATTTGACATGTTTGCCTCTGTTCAAGTCACTGTATGTAGTCCTGTGGGGGATACAAAGTATAAACACTGCCCACCTTTAGGAAATTTATAGATGGTGGGAATTGTATTTAGGAGGACACAGGAATAGCATAAAGAATCAAAGAGATTAGTAGAAATTTTCTTCTAGGTGAAATATTGTCTGTCTCCTTCAAACTCTAGCCTGAGAAGACAGATAAAAATGTTCCAATCAGGTCTTGGCAAGTCATTCTTGCTAAAAAATGACCCCCTTTCCCCCCATTTCTGTAAGACTTTACAATAGAGAAAACTACTCCATAGTTAATTTTAGGTTACGAGTTCACTGTTTTACTGTCATAAAATGCAGAAATTTAAGAGTTTCTCTATATATCTAATTTCTTAACTGAAGCAACCTTTATGTGATAAGCACCAAGCAAATATGTAACATGTTACATTACCTGAATGATAAAAGTGTATTAAATATCTCAAAATACTTGCTTTTAAAATTTATTTTTACAGATAACCAATCATTTATTTGGCTAGAAATAAGCAAAAAATCATGTGATTTCTTTTTAGAGACAAAGATGGACTATGGACTATTGGAAAGTATTAGTTCGATGACAAAACTATAATTGGTATATAATTAGTATAGTTGAACTCTGTCTTTCCTCTGACATTGTCATCTTGACAATTGACCCTGAGACAGACCCCTCATCACCTCACAATTGAACTTTTGGAGTAGCTTTGGTTGGTCTCCCTGCCTCAGTCTCCCCACTCAAATCCATTAATCTTCCTAAAACTCAGTTCTTACCATGTCAGTCAAAACCTCCACTGGCTCCCTGGTATTTCTAGTATTGAAGTTAATGACTGAGTCATTCAAAACTCTTCACAAGTTGGCCCTCCTTCTATCTTTCCAGTCTTCTTTCAGCCTTACTGCCACCTTGTACTCTGTGATCCAGTGGCACCGGCCCCTCCTTGCTGTCCCTCAACAAGGGGCAGTTGGGTGGTGCAGTGGACAGAGCATCAGTCCTGGTGAGGATCTGAGGTCTCAAATCTGGCCTCAGATCCTGGACACTTACTAGCTGTGTGAGCTTGGGCAAGTCACTTAACCCTGATTACCTCGCATCCAAGGCCATCTCATCCTCCTGATTCAGATAGATCTGGTCACTGGATCCAGATGGCTGCAGAGAAGAATGTGAGCCTGGAGACTTAGCACTCCCTCACTCAAATTCGGTTCACTTGTTGTCAAGGCATCTCCTCCTTGATGCCTTTGAGAATGAAGGACAAACATCATTATCAAACAAACAAGATATATGCAGGATATATTGGTGATAATTAATAGTAGAAAGGAACCAGCATTAAGGGGGGGGATTGGAAAAGGTTTCTTGCAAAAAGGGGATTTTAGCAGGGATTTGAAGGAATCAAAGGCAACTGGGAAGAGAAATGATTTGTTTGTTCTGAAAATATTTCTGCAAAGTTTTTAACCTGTTTGTCATTTCCTGTGAGGACATTTAATGAGTCTTTTCCTCCTTTCTGAAATTTTCTATAGCTGCCTTTGGATGATGGGAACCATGTTTTGTTTTGATGACTTATGCTTTGAGGTCTGGAAGGGCTACTCCCCCCTCACTCTTATCTTTTTCCCCCCACTAATTCCCTTGATATTCTAGATCTTTCTTCCCCTCCAAATTAGTTTTGTTATTATTTTATTGAGTTCTATAAACTATCCCTTTGATAGTTTGATTGTTATAGACTTAAAACTGTAAATTAACTTCAGTAGTGTTGTCATTTTTATTATATTGATATAGCTAGAGTGTTCTGTTAATACTGTATGGGTTTTCATTAGGATATTTCCCAAATCTGTCATGGTCCATTTATCAATATTATTATTATTTTTATCATCTGCATTATTAGGGTTATACCATTCTTATATTTTTTTAATATGATTCAGTTAGAAATGGCCTGAGAACTGGTTGCTATCCCCTATTATTGTTATTATAATGATTCTCATCACCACCTCTACCATCGCCACCATCAGCAGCATTATCATTAATCCCAAATTAATCCAACAAACATTCATTAATTCTGTGGAGACCATTCCTGAAAGCCCACAGTTTCCTTGTTAATGACCTTTATGCAATTCATTTCAATTTGCATTTATAAAGAAACTACTATGTGTCAGAAACTGTGTTATGTGCAGGAATACTGAAGTACAAGTCCCTGCCCTCGAATACTGTATAATCTATTGTGTATCTGAAGGAATGTGTATCTCTTTATTTCACTCTCATTTTCAGATATACTTAGGACTCCAAAAGAATGAAGAGGGATTCAGTTATTAGCGTATTGTGCTCAGAATATTTTTCTCCTTTCTGGCTTCTCTGTCTTCATTCAAGTCCCAAATAAAATCCCACCTCCTATCCCTACAAGAAATCTTTCCTAAGCTCCCTAAATATTAGCAGTTAGATGTTGAAATGGATAGAGCACTGGCCCTGGAGTCAGGGGGTCTGGGTTCAAATCCAACCTCAGACACCAGCTGTGTAACCCTGGGTAAGTCACTTAACCTCAATGGCCTCGCATCCAGGACTATCTCCAGTCATCCTGATCCATATCTGGCCACTGGACCCAGATGATTCTGGAGGCAAAAGTGAGTTTGGTGACTTAGCACAGCTCCCCGTCACTCAGATTCAGTCCACTTGCTTATCAGGCACCATCTCTGACATGGTCTTCTTTGAGAAATTAAGGACAAACATCATCAAAAGTTAGCTTTTCTTTCCCTCTGTTCATTATCCTGACCATGATCTGGTTTGTACAGTTATTTGTGTGTTGTCTCTCCATTAGGTTGTGATCTCATGGAGAACAGGGGCCATATTTAATGTTTTTTTTTTGTATTTCTATTGTTTATCACAGTATCTGTCACATAGGAAGTCCTTAATGAATACTCTTTGGTTGATAAATTAATTTGCTTCCTTTTTATTTAGGTTGGTTTATGTCCTAATTAAATCCTTTTTTCTTTCTTTTTTTTTTTGTCACTGGATTTATAGGTCTGTGGCATTTCTAGCAATAGAGTAAGGCTGATCAGATGGGGGCTTTGCAGTGGTTTTAATCACTACCACTTCAAAATGACATCTCAGAACCAAACAATAATTATTACAATTATCAGCACAGTTAGCCCTTCTATATTGCAACTTTCCCCATTTTGGTTTCTAAAGATCATGGGTCAGAATAAGACATTAAATGATAATTTTGGGGGAATTTTGTGGAAGTCATAAATATCACATGAAGGTCAACAGACAACATAGAAAACGTTTAGAAGCATTTCATATATATTTATATGAATATATATATAGTATTGTATAATTTTACAATTGTATAATTTTACAATAAAATACTGTAAACATCCCATAAAAGAAAATATACAATCCAGACTTCTTCTCTGGTATCAAAGGAGGGTCAAAACATTTTGTATGGATGTTTCAAATCTCCAGGTCCACCATACCCCTACCCCCTATCCTCAACCCTTCACTCCTCAATGTGGAAAGTATAACTATAATCAGATTCCCTTCCCAGGATCATTCCTCAAAAAAATCTGTGAATGAATCGATTCTACACTCCATATTCTCCCCATCCTGAACCATTTTCCAATACTTTTTTTTTTCTTGTGTACACACAGACTGACTTTGGGGATGAGTGATGGACTGGGATCTTGGCAGTGGACCTTTGGGGTTTTATTTTGGATAATTAAAAAAACGAACCATTGTTCTTCCCTTTGTGTCTCGTGGTAAGAGACAACCCTGAGTCCTTGAAGCCTGTGCCAGAGGAGTGGAAGGTTTGGCAGGTTCTGTTAAGTTGGAAAGACTTCTAATCTAGCCTGAGCAACAGATTGCATGTCTATCATCCGAGGACCAGCCTGGAGAAGTTTGGAGAGATTCAGCATTAGATTTGCCATGGAATGATGAATTTTTCAATCATAACAATTTGGGGAGACCAAATAGATAGAGTGACTGGGATCTGCATCACTGGAGAGAGTACCCACATAAGAAAGTAAACAATAGCAATATAATAATAATGATAATAATAATAATTACTATTAAAATAAATGGCATGCCTATAATGTTTTATAGTTTGCAAAGCACTCTATCGATATTATCTCAATTGTTCTCCCCAAAACTCTTTGAGGGAGTGGCATTAATATCCCCAGCTTAAAGAAAGGGAAACTGAGGTTCCTTGAGGCACAGTTTCAAAGAGAATTACATGGCTAATAAGTATGAATGCCTAGGATCATAGATTCATAGAATTAGAATTGGATGGGACTTTGGAGGTTATTGAATCCAACACCTTCATTTAATAGATGAAGAAAGTGGAATAGATGAAAGAATAAATGAAGAAAGAGGGGTAAGACAACTTGTCTTAGCTGGGAAGAATCAGAGGTAGGATTTGAACCCAGATCGTCAATGATTCTGACCACAAGATTCCAGCTACTAAAAATATGCCAGCATGAGTGTGGTTTTGCAGAGGAAGTAGCAGGCAAGCCTGGGGGTGAGACTGTTAAGAATCCACCCCATCTGTTCTCTAATTTGAAAGGAAGAATATTAACCTTTCTTTTTTTTCCCCTTCCTCTAAACTGGTGGCATTCATGAAGAAAAGTCACAGACTAGAGTCAAGCTGCTTGCTTACTTCACCTGCTCCTTGTTCAGAGTCAATCCTGCTGAGTATCATCTGTAAAGAATCAACTTAACCTCAACACTCCTCATGGGTCTGTCTCACCCCCTGCCCTTTGCGGCTCTCCCCCAGTGTTCTCCAGGGGTTGATTTATGCGTTTATTTTTCACCTGGAGAAGTCTCTCTGAGTCCTTTTCCTCAAAGCTATCCCTCAAGACGTTGAGATTAGACCATGGGTCATGCCTTGTTTCTTCCCTAGAAGGGTCTTCCCTGGCTCCTTGGCTGATCTGAATTTGGGAATCCTTATCCAAATTTTTCTTTGCTTTATTATTTCCCTACTATTTTTTCTCTCTCTCTCTTTCTCTCAGGTTTTTTTGCAAGGTAAATGGAGTTAAGTGACTTGCCCAAGGCCACACAGCTAGGTAATCATTAAGTGTCTGAGGTCAAATTTGAACTCAGGTCCTCTCTCTCTCAGGTTTTTTTTTGCAAGGTAAATGGAGTTAAGTGACTTGCCCAAGGCCACACAGCTAGGTAATCATTAAGTGTCTGACGCGAATTTGAACTCAGGTCTTCCTGACTCCAGGGTCGGTGCTTTATCCACTGCACCACCTAGCTGCCCCCTACCATTCTCTTTTAACAAAGAAATACAATTTCAGCACAACTAAGAGACTTGCTGACTTGATTGAACATTCATCCATAATGCTCCAACCATAGAACAATAGGCCTGGAATCAGGGAGGTCTAAGGTCAAAACTGGCCTCTGACATTAGTAGCTATAGAACCCACGACATCATTTAATTCCAGTTTCCTCATCTACAGAATGGGGATCATAACAGCATCTCTCTCCCAGGGTTGTTGTGAGGATCAAGTGAAATCATATTTATAAAAAGTATTTAGCACAGAATAAACCCTATGTAGATGTTAGTTATTATTATTACCATTTATTATTATCTCTTGATGGTAGGCATTTTCCCTTCTTCATTTTCAAAAACCAAGTTTGGTAGCTAAAATTCAATCAGATTCTACTACATTCCATTTCATTTCATTTTTTTGTTTATTTTATTGTAGGCATTGTGTATATTATATTCTTAGTTCTGTATCAATGGGTACAAAGTTTCCCATATTTCTTTGACTCTTAATATCAATTTTTCATATAGAACAGTGTAAAATATATAATGTGTGGATATATATATATGCAAACATATAGACATATAGGCATATATAAGCACACTGATGTGCACACCTGCAAAAACATGCATATATGCATACATTTATAGACATACATGTGGATATTTATGTCTTTACATATATTCCTATACATACATGTATCTATCTATCTATGTGAGAGAGTGAGCAAGAAGTTTATGGACAGCATAGCACAGATAGACATGACCTGGGTTCTTGTCTCACTCTTCTGGAAAGTGGGACAAGAGCAATTGGAGTTTGTAGTAGTCTCACTGGAGAAAGGGGTAGATAGGGTCCAAGGACCACTGAGGCTGGATGATATCATCTACGGTCTCCCAAAAGGATGTCAGGGTAGAATTTTATCTCTCAGCTACCTCTCACGTACCTCTGATATAAAAATAAAAGTTTGGGTTCAGAATGAAAGTCACCCCCCCACCCCCACAAGGAGGGCCGGTTGTCTTTAGTTTAACACTTGTCAGCTGCTAAACCAGCCTCTTCTCATCCAACAAGAATTACACAAAAGAGCATCATGAATAGCTAGTGAATTTTATCAAAGAAAGCCAGCAAACATCAAGAGGAGAAGTTATACTAATTAAAATCACCCAAAATTACACAAGGGTAAATGAGCTCTTTAGTTGGAAGAAAGATAAGATCTCAGATCAAAGGCACAGACTGGGAATGATCCCCCACCC